>NC_066876.1:394269-532324 GCF_022985175.1 Labeo rohita
GTCTGCTTCCTGACCTGGGCCCCAGTTAGTCAAGTGCAAACTCTAAGACTATATGCCATATTACTAGAGAGAAGAGCAGCACCACCCCTGGAGGGATGAAGACCATCTCTTTTCAACAGGTCAGGTCTGCCCCAAAAACTTGTCCAATTGTCTATGAAACCTATGTTATTCTGCGGGCACCACTTAGACATCCAGCCATTCAGTGATGACAGTCTGCTATGTATCTCGTCACCACGATACGCAGGGAGGGGGCCAGAGCAAATTACAGTGTCTGACATCGTACTTGCAAGTTCACACACCTCTTTAACATTATTTTTAGTGATCTCCGACTGGCGAAGTCGAACATCATTTGTGCCGACGTGAATAACGATCTTACTGAATTTACGTTTAGCATTAGCCAGCACTTTTAAATTTGCCAAGATGTCAGGCGCTCTGGCTCCCGGTAAACATTGGACTATGGTGGCTGGTGTCTCTATTTTCACGTTCCGTACAATAGAATCGCCAATAACTAGAGCACTTTGATCCGGTTTCTCAGTGGGTGCGTCACTGAGTGGGGAGAACCTGTTTGATGTTCTGATCGGAACGGAAGAGCGGTGTTTTGACCCGCGACTATGCCGTCTCACAGTCACCCAGTTGCCCTGCTGCAAAGGCGAAGTTACCGGAACCGAACAATGTACGGGACTTCCTAAGCTAGTCGCATCCAAAGCCGTATCTAATGCCCTCACATTCTTACTATCCTCGATTAAAGTTTGGATGCGTGTCTCTAGTTCTGAAATCTTCTCTGTCAGCCTAACTATTTCCCTGCATTTATCACATGTGAATCCCTCGCTGCCGACAGAGATTGATAAACTATACATATGACAGGTGATGCAGGTTACCAGGAAAGGAGAAGAAGCCATTACTCACCGTAGATGTAGAATGATTTCAACTCACCACTGTTGTCTGATGAACTTGTGTAGAAAAAGGCGTAGAGAAAAATTAAAAATAAATGGCAAGCTAACCGGCTAACACACTACAAACACGCTGCACTCGCGGTTGTACAATAAAAACGAGCGATCAACGAAAGCGAGGGAAGAAAGGAAAGCGGTAGTAGACGTGAATAGAGACGTGAGTGGGAACGCTAGAACTAAAATGTATCTAGTGTTGTATCAGAATAAAATAACAAAACATAACTTGACTTAATAATACAGTAATACAGTCAAACAGAAAATGCAGGGTATAATGTGCATTCAACATTGAGATCATGGAGTTATGAGTAGTATGTAATTTAACAAATATATGCTGCTAAATTACAGTTGTATACTGTAGGTGACAAAACGGCTGTTAATTTCAAAAACAGTAGCACACTGTATTTTTACAGTGTAATTTCAAAGTGAAGGATTATAATAGACCCTATTTAAAAGTGCTCTTATTTTTTCTTTTTGGACAACCTATTACAGTCTTCAAGAGAATGTCATACCTGGCAATGGGATCAGCTTCATACTAAGATGAACATTTTTGTCTTTTCTTTGCTCAGAATTGCTCTTAGATTGGTCCTGAATCACTCTTAGGCTAAGATTCCTAGTTAGTCTTTAAGCTAAATTAGGAGCTCTCTTGAGAGGATTTTTGAAAGCATTAAGAATATAGACCTGGTCTTCACTGTGCATATTGTCCTCTTTGTCAGGCCAAGCTGTGTTTCCCATTATATTTATGTTATTACGTAGTATTCAGTGCTTAAAGTGGAGAAACAAAGTGCTGGTGTGCACTGGCTGACATATGCAAAACATCATCACATTTGAAATTTCTACAGTGAATGAATGAATAAATAAATAAATAAATAAATAAATAATACTTATTACAGATAAAGCTAGGAGATCATAAATAAACTTACTAAAGGAACCATTTGCCAAACAACTGACTTGCTACTATTCTGTGTGTGTGCTCTGTGGCGACAGATCAGACGGACTCTGCTTGCATTGATGTGGTTTGAGATGAGAGGTAATTTAAGTAGTGCCACCTCTTGGGTAGTGTGATTTATGTAGTGTATCATAATCACCCAGACTCTGACACTTTTTTTGGGGGGGGGGTGTACTAGAACATGATTTCATGCTTGGTGGTTCGAAAAAGGCATTATTTTTAACATAATTTACATTATTACAATACATTTCTCCCAGCCTGGCACAAAAGGATCGATTAGTTCCGGGTTACATGAAGGCCCGCCTTCCGAAAGACAAAATGTGTTGTGATTGGTTAACTGTCCCAGTGCGTTGCGATTGGTGAACAGCTTAGACGTGTTTCAGTACTGCCACACCCCTTGTCAAAGAAGCAAGTTCCGTGTACAACTGTTAGCGCAAGCTAGATTAAAGTGATTCTTACGTTTTAAATATGGGTATTTTTGTTACAAAAACACATCAATTCGCTACAGGAGGCCTTTATTAACCCCCGGGGCCATGTGAGGCAGTTTTTATTATGAATGCATGCACTTTATTGGACTTGTTTTGGATTGATGAAGAAAAACACCTGTCTATGCCCTTCTAAAGCTTGGGAGTGCCACGATAAATTTTAATATAACTCCGATTGCATTCATCTGAAAGAATGACATCATATACACCTAGTATGCATAGAGGGTGAGTAAATAATATGCTACAGTAGTGTTGGGTCCTATCATCAGCCTGTGAGATCCCCAATACATGATATAATCACGTTAATTTATATAATTATTTACATACTTAGTTTCATTGCCCAAAACCAGCTCCAGGATAAGGCTAAAAGCAGCCTAACATTATCAAAGAAAATCATCACTGACTAGCCTAGCCTAGTCTAGTGCAAGTTTATGTATTTTAAAAAGCACTCGCATTACAAGTGAAGCTATCTACAAGGTCTCCACACACTGCACACGTCTGCGGCGCGTTATGGCTCTGACGTGGCAACCGGAATAGATCAGTATGTATTTCGACACCCTGTACTGCACACGTCTGCGGCGCGTTACTGCTTTGACGTAGCTACTCTAGTCAATGCTTGTGTTTATACCCACCGTGCTGCGGCTGATCGAAGCGGTTCTCCACACTGCATCACTAAAGTTTGGCTAATCATCCACCTCGTCCCTACACACGCCTCAAAAATTCGAATTTCCATACGCGGGATTTATGGTAATTTATCAGTGTTGGGGGTAACGCATCACAAGTAACGCAAGTTACGTAATAGTATTACTTTTTTCAAGGAACTAGTAAAGTAACGCATTGAGTTACTTTTTCAAATAAGTAACGCCAGTTCCTTTCCCCCCCCATTTATTGATTGACAAGTCTCCTGTCGGGAAATTGGGAGTAGACATGATGTTACTGTATTCTAGACTAAATGTGAACATGCATTAATTCATCTCACTCACAAAAAACAGATTCAGTATTCCTCAAAATGAATAAAAACAGTGAAATGCAAACTCAGAATATGACACAACCGTGCAATAATTAAATATGTTAAATAAAACAAATATCCTTTATGTATTTAATCCCATTTTATTAACCAGTGTCTTTGCTGCTGACCTTCAATGATGCAATTCAACCATACTAATAAGCAAAAATTACTTTAGATAAACTAACATTTGTGCTTACATTTTTTTTTATAGATTAAGTGTGATCTCCTGCATAAATATACTTTTCTTTCAGCCTGAGGTGAATTCATTTCACTTTTGGTGTAAAAAGGGCTTTTACATTAGAATTATTTTATATTAAAAACAAAGAAGCAAGATTTAAACAGTAACGCAAAAGTATCATAACGCATTACTTTCCATAAAAAGTAACCAACGTAATTAGTTATTTTTTCAAGGAGTAACACTAAATTGTAATGCAGTACTTTTAAAAGTAACTTTCTCCAACACTGTTACTGATATTATAATGGACCGTGTTGTGACATCATTGCATGCAGAAATGAAATGCTGTAGTCCAAAGGAGCCGTTCGTTGTAGTTCTTGGAAAGGGATTTTTTAAAAAAAAGGAAATATCTCCTTTTGGAGTGGACTTTGAGATTTATAACTTTGTAGATCTTTTATGCCCAAAGATACACACAACACATTGACTAAAATTCAAAAAGTGAAAAAGCATAATAGCACCACTTCAAGTCAGTCAGTTAATACCGGTCCACTTTGAGCATAAAAATGTAATCGCGAAAGGCACGTGCCGGGTAAAGCAGGAAACATAAATTCAAGTACATTAACAAAATTATATTGCAGTGCATAGTATTACCAAAAGAATATCCTTTGTGCTTTTCACAATACTTTCCTACTGGCTTCTTGGAGATAATGTGACATTTTAGGAGTCTTTTCCCAACAGTGTCCCAAGAAATGCTCTTATTTTACAGACACCAAGAGATGTCCGCATACCCAACCATGAACATGGGGCCGTGGAGTGCACTTCCGTCCAGTAGTGCACCATGTCCCCTGGCTTGGTATGGTGGACAGACACCATAGTTTGGTAGCAACAACGACTGTATGGTACAGCTGGCCCTCCAGAGAAGAGTGGAGAATGGGTTGGTGTAATGCCTGCTGTGTGAGCACAAATACCTACAAACACATCCTCTGGAGGCAACGGCCTGGGTAAAGGTATAGCAACCGCTGCTAGTGACAGCTTCAGCAAAGCTGGCCTAGAAAGTACGTATGCGGTTCCACTGCAGTAATCGGGAAAGACCACGCCAGCGTATGCAGTTTCCGACATGAAGTGTTTGCTGGCGGGATTGCGGTCCGGTGCTACCTGCATGTGGACCCGACCAAGATAAAGTTCGGAGAGTTCGTTTTCTCCTGTTTTAAAGCTGAGGTTGAGATATTGCAGAAGTGCATTAGGGTTGAACAGCACATCATCATCTACTTTAGCCAGGTAGTGAGCCTGTGGACAGAAACGGCGTGCCCAGCCCAGCATAGACAGTGTTTTCAGGGTCAAGTTGCCATAGGAGTCAATGAAGCGACCCTGTATGAGGTCCCCACGCTCCTTTGACTCCTCTATCAATTCTTTGCCAATAACTGGGTCAGTAGGCTGACCTACAACGAAGAGGGTCATGACTCGGTGACCCCTGACTTGTACCTCCCCACCCCAGGTGTCTCGAATGGCCTGGCGGGCCTTTCTGTTGTGAGGTGCAGTTGCCACCAAAATAATAAGGTACGGTTTGGCACGCTGGCAGACGTGGATGCTAGGCATAAGCAAGTACTCTTCGGAACGGGTTGGGGGTACACTGTGTGGAAGGAGTAGTCCGTGAGGACCTTCCACTCTGCTCATGCCCAGCGAGGTTAGCCACAATTCGATTATGTCAATAAAGAGTAAAGATAGCAGGAGGATACAAAAGACTATTATGAAGAAGTAATGGATGAACTTTAAATGGCCTCCTCGCTTCCCAAAGCGACCCATACAGATCCTAAAACTACACCCCACCATTTTTTACAGATCACAGGAAAATCTTTAGTTTTCTTCCAATTCTGCTTTTCTTTGCATTGTTGCACCACCAACTGCAAAATGAAAAAAAGAAGATGAACAGTATAGATTAGTGCTTAATGAATATTATGGATTGATGAATGAATGGATTGATATTCTTTAGCTGGTATAATATTATATATATATATATATATATATATATATATATATATATATAATATATATATATATATATATATATATATATATATATATATATATACAGTACTGTGCAAAAGTCTTAGGCCACTAGTATTTTCATCAGCTAAAATATGGTTTAAAGTCAGTTAAAGCCGGTCTTTTGCTGTAGTGTGTCAGTAGGAAATATCAGATTACATTTCTAAACAATCATTTTGCCATTAATTATAATAATCCAGTGAGATTTTTGTATGGAGCACAGACTGTTGTCAGACTCCTTGTGCAAACAGAGATCTGATCTCTCCATCATTCAATCCAGTCTTTCTTAAGAAACAGAAAAAACAGAGACAGACTAAATCCAGAAGAACTGTGGCAACATCTCCAAGATGCTTTAAGAGACCTATACCTACAAAGCTACAGTACTGTTAAAATTTTTAGGCAGTTAGGCACATAAAATGAGGACGCTGTCAAAAACAATGTCATAAATAGATCTTCTTTATCAAAGAACTTCTATTAACTAAAATAAATAAGCATTTGATGTGACCATCCTTTGCGTTTAAAGCAGCTTTTGCCCTGTGTGCACTTGTGCAGAGTTTTTCAGGTAGCTTTGCAGGTAGGTTACTTGAAGATTACTTGGAGATGTTGTCACAGTTCTTCTGGATTTAGTCTGTCTCAGTTTTTCGGTTTCTTCATGTCATTCCAGAGACAGACTGGATGATGTTGAGATCAGATGTCTGTGTGGAGCACTGGCTGTTGTCAGACTCCTTGTGCAAACAAAAATCTCACTAGATTATTACAATTAATGGCAAAATGAATGTTTGGAAATGTAAACCAATATTTTTTACTGACACACTACAGCAAAAGATAGAAATAATTTACTTTAAACCATTTTTTAGCTGGTGAAAATACTAGTGGCCTAAGACTTTTGCACAGTACTGTATATATATTTATTTATTTTTTTTTTTTTTTTAGGAGATTAACAAATTGGACTAAATGGTCACCACCCCACAGGTTGGTATGCATTTGTCCCACAGTTCTAATGACACATCAGCAATATCTGGTTTGGTAAAATAGACAGGTGGAGTTATAGCCTCTGCTTATGGTTTAATGTGGCTCTGTTAGGCGTCTCTCAAACAGAACGCATTTTGCTTTGAAAAACAAAAGTGGCAAGTGGAATGGGGAAAAAACCACAATGTATGAAGATGAAATTTTTTTTTAAGTTAAACTTAGTTTAACTTGAGGCACGTGTTTTTTAGAAAGCATGAGGTTTGTGGTCTAAACCCAGGTGTTTCAGTTTCACTGTCCAACCCCTGTATGTTGCAATGGAAAAACACATTCTGGAAGTATTATTCCTAGCATTTATTCCCATAGGGACTTTAAAAAAGTCTTTGTTAAAGTGTTATAAGTCATGAACCACACTAAATCCAATGGGACATTTCCTGTAATTTTACAGTGAAATAATGTTAAATGTACTAGTGAAAAAGAACACTTCACTTATGTTATTTTAATTTAAAGGGAACCTTGGGTATTAAGACTATAGATTAATGTAACGTAAATAATGGTAGATAATGTCAGAGACAGCAAAGACAAGAAATGCTAGATGCCATTCTGGCAGGATGTAAACATGCCGACGCTTGTCATGATGCAGCAGCCACTGAAGGAGTTTCACTTGATATCCAGCTTGAGATCCTTGTGAGGAAAAAATCGATGGTATGGCATTTGGTTTAAGCCTACACTTATTTTCATCTCAACCTGTAAGCTCTTTAAGTAGCTGTTGTCAATGTATCAGTATTTTGTTTTCCAAGCTGTGTAATCCATGTTGTGTTACAGTAAAAATAGCAGCTCACAGAGAGCAACCATTTGGTGTCATGGAAATGATGGTGCCCCTCATAGTCCAAAATACGTATAATTTTTCTACTACATATTTCAGTAAGAGACATATTTCCGTCATATTAAGTCATACAAATCTTAACACCTGGGGTTCCCTTTAAAGAATTATTTATTTATTTTGTTTGTTTTGTTTTTTCTTATCAGTTATGTACATTTGGGTTTTGTTACATTTTATGTGTCAATTTAATGTTTATTGCCTTGTTTTACTGTCATGTACGTTACCGTGGTGATTTGTATTTATGTGCATGACACTGTGTTCGTCTTCTGTATGTTAACATTTACCTCAGCTTGTGATGAGTTTTGATTCATCATATGACTTTCTTTTACCGCCTGTTGTCAGTGTATTATAAAAGTAGAAAAAAGCTTTTAGTACTTCAGTAGCTTAGTGTATTAACATTATATTCAGTATAGTCAGTAAAACCTAAAATGTTCCATCAGTAAACATCAGTAAAGTTTTTTTTTTCATGTGTACCTGAAAATCTTAAAGCACTTTATTTTAATTTGTATCTCTTTTCTAATGTATTTGTTTGTCCTGTTGTTTGTAATGAGTTATTATCTTCAGTAAACTTGAAAACTTTTTACTTTGTGTAGAATGTATAATTGTGAGATTTTAATGTCTTGTGTTATGTAAACACTATTTTCCTGTTTAATAGGTTTACAAATTCATTCAGCACTGTCAAGATAACCAGCAATGTTACAGTGGAAAAGAGATGATTAGGTCTGAATACATTTAAATTCTTTTTCAAACTTTTAAAATGTTTGCTAAACAATTTCAAATGTGGGCAATATTGTATAAATGTGTAAAAACTGTATAAAGTAGGCATACTCTATATTGCAAAGTACTCATTCTAATTTTCATAACTAAAGTTATTTTTTAATTATTATTAAAAAACCTAGGAGGTGGTGTTGTGGTTTGAAGTCTTCTTATAAACAGTGAACCCCCTTATCAACTTTTTGAGAAGGTATATAAAAATTGTTTAAAATATGATTGAATATTAAACTAATAATTTATTTCCGGACGTGCAAGAACCAGCTATTCAATGGACACAGTTTAAAAATGACTTCAACACTGCAAGTGTGCTAAAATAGTCTTCGAGAAATGCTGGATATGACAGGATAAAGCCTTACTGAAACAGTGGGAAAAACATGACAACGACACAACACGAAGAGAAAACGCTGAGCACAATTGAGCAGCTCCACTTACAAACATGCAAAACAAAACACAATGCTGTTATTCACACGACAGCGACAGCAGTGTTTGAGGAATGGCGTTGGGTTGAATATCATGTTTGACTTTCATGATAAATAAACACACGTCTGAAAATGTCATTACAATCAACTCAACGCTGCTCGCCGTCTCGTGATCAAGAGTGCGTTTCGATGCGTGTGTTATTCTTTATGGTTTAAAGTAGATGCGTTACCTTTTCAGTGCTGAATATCCTCTGTAATAAAATCTACGTTGCAGTTTCCAGATGATAAATGCATTGTTTATTCAAGGCCTTTTCGGATGTCCGTTCAAATGCAGTGTAATCCACGGGAACGTAATACAGATAGAGTGACTATTGGTTAATAGTTAGAATTATTGCAATCCTGATACAGTTTGTCGCCTTCCTAGCGGACCGTAGAAACAGCCATTTGCGGCAATTTAACTGAAAGCAGCACAACAAAATCCGCCCAGTTGCTTCGAGGGGGGTCCCCATCAAAAATCGCGTTCCGGGTGTAAAATGCACGTGTTTGTCGGAGTTCCCCTTGTAAACTCGCATTTCAGGGGTTAAATATGTCGTTATTGGGGTCGCTTAAACCCGCGGACATGCAAAACAACCCACGGCAACAGTGTTAAAGTAGCCCAATTCAGCGGGAAAACAACGGACTTCCCGATACTGTCAGATAGTGATAAGCAGAAATACACTGTACGTCCTGTAGGTGGCAGCTCTCGTGCACCTTATAGGTCGCGATCGCCGTCAGTAAATAGAAATTGATACTGGTTTGGAAAAACTTGTGGGCTAGTAATTGATGACAGATTTATCATTTTGGGATAACTATGATAATATTATTATAAATTATATATAAATTATTATTATTATAATAAGATTATAAAGATATTAGGTAAAGTCTACCTAACATTATCAATACCTTCTGAGAATAAGTATTTATTAGCACCATGCATTCTTGTAATAAATTACTTGGCACTGCATTTGCATTAGCTCAGCTATTGTTCACTGAGCAACACAACGCTCATAACAACCCAAAATCCAAGCTCAGCACAATGCGTGGTAAACACAAAAACTCCAAGATAACATGAGAAACTTAAGTAGTGACTTTAGGATTTAGCTCATTTTAATGTAGTAAATGATACAAGAAGCAAATATCAGTTTTTTACAGTGATGCTTCACAGTGGTGCATTCAAACCACTTTGGACGGAGCAAGATTGCGATGCACCTTTTCTACAAAAATTGCAGCAATAATGGATACAAACTGATGAATGATATTTGCACCAGGTGTGTTTTTGCTTTTTATGTTTTTATTCAGTTTATGAAGGTGCTGTAAACAGAATCATTAGGCATGCAGCTTGCTATTGTTATTTTTAAATTAAATTACATCAAGTCACATTTATTCATATAGTGAGTACAATACATATTATTTCAAAGCAGCTTCACAGTAAAACAAAATGGCTTTTTTCACAGTTCCAGGTTTCTCAGAAGTCTTCATAGTTGAAGAAACGTCTGTTGAATGGGAAAATATTACATTTCCATTATAGTGTTTTCGTGATTTTTAAAAAGAAAATGTAATTTGATGCAAAGGTAATGTTTCACAGTGAATTAAACATGAAACCTTTAAGTAGATTGACTGAAATATTATTTTCTTGTATTTATATATTTATGTATTAACTGTAAGGTTATAATGGACTTAGGGTTAGGTTAGGGTAGGGTTTTTGTTTTTTTTTGTAATAAAATAATGATGTACATTTATAACAGTATACTTTGTGTTGCATTTTATCTGAAATTTAATTATAAATTCTAGAACACTATTCTAGTGTTCACATTCACTGTGCTGGTTTTTCTGTTACATATCTCTGTAGCATTTTATCTGAAATTGCACCCTTTGGGGTCTGATGGTGTTTTTGGATCCTGGGTAAGTTTTGACAGGGTCTGGAATGGGATTATAGCACATTTAGTTACTTTCTGAGCCCGCTTTCTAATCTGGGCCACACTTCATCTTTTTGTTTGGGTCAGAGCTGTGCAACGCTGTCAATCCATTAAGAAATATACTGTTTCCTCATTCAACATACTGAAGCCTATCCTGTACACTATTTCTAGTGTTCCCAGAAGCGGAAGTCATCATAGAGAGGTAAACTTCTATTTTTTTTTTTTTTTACCACTCTCCTTTACATAATAACTACCAGATATATACAGGATAATTACCTTTAAAGACAAATAAACACCACATACAAGATTTTTAGAGTTAACAAACCTGGTATATAAACGCAGTACTTTCCCTTGTAAACGAGGGAACAAAAACACCTTCAGTATTTTCTGTGCGATAACTTACTGAATGCTTTGGACTGCATCTGATCTGAACCATGTGGTTTAATTCTATCCCTGAAGTGCATAACTGATGCAAACCAACAGTAATAAAACAAGATACTTCATCAGAATTACTGACTTGCTTGAATGAAATGTTCTTAACCAACCCTTTCATGTAAAGCCATGTATAAATCATTCTTATTTGTACAAATCTAAAACCCTTACTGATTAAATTCTGCATGAATTTAATTAATGCTGTAGACACAAAATCAAATAATTTAATAATGTTTATCACTTTCTACCCCCTATCTGAAATACAATTATTTTTATGACAGAAACGTAGCCATAAAATAACCATTTAAAGCCATGATGTTAAATATTTTTATTGCATACCTAAGCTGTCACTTACAGGTATCAGTTATCAGTCATCTTTTTGCGCAAGATTAAACGTTATTTTTAATAACGTATTACTTTGGTAGGGAGAAATAAATGATGCAATGACAATTAATATCTATGAAGGTTTACAAGCCCATTTGTTTCTCACTAGAGTAAGCATGTAAAACCCCACTGTTAACTCAAGATTGCCGTGTGTATACAAAAGAATATTTTTCCCATGGTTATCTAACGTCAAAGCTTTGTGAATCAGGAGTGAATTGTTAGCGCAGGCTGCCAATCCGCGCTGTCGTGTTGGAGACAGACACGATGACGTCAGCGACGCCTTGCTCCAGACGCTCGTGTCCGCGCAACCGTGAACGAGCCCGAGAGGAAGAAAAACTCTTGCACGCTTGCAAACGGGGTCACGAACTATGACCTTTCACTGGAGTAAAACAATAACAAATAATGTGCAATAAACCTGAAAGCAAAAAACCTACGTCCGTCCCTATCACAGGTGAGCAGCTTTTCATTTCTGCATGTCGCAAAATGGTTGGTCAAAACGATCGCGTGAAAAAAAAAAAACCCGTTTGCGTCTGGAGCGCAGCGATACAGGCCGAAGGCTGTTCTCAAAGCTCATCCGTGCTGTAAACAGTCAAGCTTTTGTTTTTCTTAACGACAAAAGCATGTCCGAGTATAGTATGGTTTAGATTGACTGCCATATTTCAGGTTATTCTAGAGCAACTGTTGTATATAAAGGTAATTGAATCAATCAGTGTGATATGATTTATACATCGGCATACATGATTTAAGTATTAGCTGGTTAGCCTGAGAGCTAACAGATGAACTCGACCCTTTTACCTTTGCCACCGCGGGTGCCTCCAGTGGGAGGATTTACCCTCAATGTTCATGCAATTTAGTGGATGCTTTTGAGCTGTCGCCTGACTTGACATAATATTACTGTCATGAGGAATCACGAATGTTTTTAATGTTAATTATTTTAGCAGACGTTTAACAAAGGCTCCGTGTTTTTTGTTTTTTTCCTTGGCCTTGCGCCAAGGTCTCCATTTTGTTCCGTTTTTTGAACACGACTTCCTGGAATAAAACGCTCTGAGGCGTTTTATTAACCTTACCGGTGACCTATCAGCGAGTCGTTAATTTATGACAAACAGCAATACCAGCCAATCAATAAAAGCCTGTGCTGCTTCATCTCAATTCCGGGACTCTAAATCTTTATGGATCAGAGCTTACAACTACTAATCTATACAGTGACATTTTTATGGATGTGTTGATCACATAAATGCTAATAAAACTAGTTTAAATGAATACAGTAATAATAACATACTAATAACAGTGTAATAACATTCACTTGCATCTGACATGCACAATTTAATTAACAAATATTGAATATTGGGGAAAAGAGAATTAAATGTATTAAATAATTTCCACTGAAAACCTGGAAGTAACAGGTAATTGTACAATTTGGGGATAAAAACAAAGGAATCATATATTCTTTAGTAAACACTATGTTTAGAAGTAGTCTATGTGCACATAAAAATATAGACAGCATAAAATGTAATTTGCATTAGACCTAGAGGTTCTGCTCTGTGAAATGGAAGCACCATTAGTTACCACTTAACTAACATTGAACAATATTTTTCAATAGTTTCTTAATAATGATTAATGTTCACATGTACATCTACATTAATAAGCTACATTGTGAATGCTAACAGTTAAAAATGTTGTATGTTATCATAAATTAACGCATTTAGGAACTAACTTGAAATAATAATGAAAAATATTATATTTCTAAATCAACACCCACCAAGATTAATAAATATTGTTAAATGTTGTTCATTGTAAATTTGTGATAACCTTTAGTAACTAATGTTAAAGCCTATGTGACTAGTCTTCACTTAGCTCTGTGCTGTGTGTGTGGATGGATGGAATCAGGTAATGGGAATTACTCAGGCCACATTTTATTCTGCATAAAAGAACACAAATCATGGGAGGTGCGCCTATTAATCTCCCATGCCAGAGACCCAGGTCTGAGTACCGCTTGGAGTGGGTATGAGTAGGACCTGGGGGGGTTACACCTATTTTAAAGAAGTGCCAAAATATTTTGTGTAAGAGTGGACAATTAGCATAGCTGTGCTGGAGTGGAGTTAAAGATGTAAACAATTTGAGCTTGTTTTATTCCTGCCTTGATCAAACCTATGAAATCTTCCTAAAGCTGCAGATGGGGTGTAGACTTGACATGGCATTCTCACTGTCCCACAAGATAAAAATTAATTTAATTAATATTGTCATTATTTAAAATGCAGTAAGTCGTTAAACATTTCTTTGTCGTACATGTCCTTTTTTTATTTTTTGAGCCAAATTGGAAAATTGTCCTGTCTCAAATATATGACTCAAGCATGGTTCTATAAATTACAACTTTTATAAATTAAAAAGAAAAGCATAAAAATGTTAATAAATACCTCCAGCATAATTCTACAAGTGTCTATTTTAGTCAAAATGTAACGCCAAGCCAGCAGAGGGAGCCCTCACCCTAGAACTGCCTGCATGCTCCCTCTGCTGCTTCTACTGCTACTTCCTGTTTGGCACTATATAAAGACTGACCATGTGCTCATGAATTCGTGAAGTATTGCCAGTTTAACCTGCCTTACCGAGCGTTTCTATATTTACTCTGTTGGATTACCTGTTGCTACCTTGCTTTGTTTATGGACTGTTGAGTTTACGGATTACCCCATTGGATTGTTTGCTGTTTCTGGACTGACTTCACGGTATTCGACCCACTGCTTGCTTTATCTCTCTGCTGCTTGGATTACGTTTATGTTTTGTATGCTGTTGGACTGCTTTTCTGGTTATCGACCCTCTGCCTGTTTACACGTTTATGTTTGCTGTCGTTTGCAATAAACTTCTGCAAATGGATTCTACTTCTGCCTCAGCGTCCACGTTACAGAATACTTCGCCTCCCATGAATCCAGCGGAAGTTACACGGCCAACAATGAACCCAGCAGATTGTCTCGTCAGACTCCGACAAGGGAACCGTTCCATAGAGGATTACGTAACAGACTTCTGTAAACTGTGTTACCAGGTATACTTCAATGACACATTTCTTCTGGACATTTTCCGTTTCGGTTTGGACAAAAACATATCACGTTTTCTGCCACGCAATACCCCTCAATGGACTCTTGAAAGTTATATTGACTTAGCACTCCGATTAAGCGGCTCACCTTTTACTGTCGGGATTGCGGACGAGGGACCCCGCAATCCTACAGTAACCACCACACCACAACCAGCTCACGTCACATCAAACAAACCAGAGACCCTTCACACTCCAACCTTCATGTCCGGTATTGTCACCATCATGCCAGAACCCCCTCAAACCAAGTCTGCCAAATCAAAGCCTGTTCAAGCCACATCCACCAAGCCTAGGTCTGCTAATGTCACGTCTGCCAAACTACAGCCCGTTCACTTCACTTCTGCCAAACCACAACCAGTTCACGTCATGCCTGCCAAGTCAAGGCCTGTTCAAGTCACGTCCACCACGCCACAGCCAGCTCAAGCCACGTCCACCAAGCCAAAGCCTGTTCACGTCATGCCTGCCAAGCCAAAGCCTGCTCAGGCCACGTCCACCAAGCCAAAGCCTGTTCACGTCATGCCTGCCAAGCCAAAGCCTGCTCACGCCATGCCTGCCGCTCCAGGGCCTGCTCACGCCATGCCTGCCGCTCCAGGGCCTGCTCACGCCATGCCTGCCGCTCCAGGGCCTGCTCACGCCATGCCTGCCGCTCCAGGGCCTGCTCACGCCATGCCTGCCGCTCCAGGGCCTGCTCACGCCACGCCTGCCACTCCAGGGTCTGCACCCGTCATGGCCGCCCACCCACAACCAGTCCATAAGATGGCCGCCATCCCAGAGTCAGTTCACAAGATGGCTGCCGTCCCTGAGCCAGTCCACAAGATGGCCGCCATCTCAGAGCCAGTCCACAAGATGGCCGCCATCCCCAAACCTGTTCACAAGATGGGCGCCATTCCAGAGCCAGTCCACAAGATGGCCGCCTTCCCCAAGCCAGTTCACAAGATGGCCGCCATCCCAGAGCCACTCTATAAGATGGTTGTTGTCTCCAAATCACGCCACATGATGACCCACGTTCTGGACTCACCCCTAATGGCTGTATGGACAGCTAAGAAGGCGCTCCCTCCTGTTGCGGCAGCTACCCCTTCCCCCATCTTCCGAGTCAGGTCAAGTTGCAGCTGTGTCTCCTGTGTCAAGTCAAGCTACAGCTGCTGCTCCAAAGTCCAAGGCTTCCAAGTCAAGTCCAGCTTCAGGGTCAAGTCCAGCTTCAGAGTCCAGCCAAGCTACAGAGCCCGGTCAAGCTACAGAGCCCGGTCAAGCTACAGAGCCCGGTCAAGCTACAGAGCCCGGTCAAGCTACAGAGCCCGGTCAAGCTACAGAGCCCGGTCAAGCAACAGAGTCAAGTCAAGCAACAGAGTCAAGCAAGGACACAGCTGTTCCCCATGAATCAAGCCAAGACACAGCTGTTCCCCACGAGTCAAACCAAGTCACAGCTGTTCCCCACGAATCAAGTCACGTTACAGATGTCGTTCCTGAGCCAAGCCATGTCGTTCCTGAGCCAAGCCATGTCGTTCCTGAGCCAAGCCATGTCGTTCCTGAGCCAAGCCATGTTGTTCCTGAGTCAAGCCAAGTTGCAGCAGATCTTCACGAGTCAAGTCTAATTGCTGCTGTCTTCCCTGAGCCAAGTCAAGTTGCGGCTGTCGTCCAGGAGCCAAGCCAAGCCGCAGTTGATCTTCATGAACCAAATCAAGCCACGGCAGGCCTCCCCGAGTCAAGTCCGGCCACGGCAGGCCTCCCTGAGTCAAGGCAGGAAACTGTTGTCCTACCAAAACCTCACCAGGTCCCCTCTCTGCCCGCCAGGTCGCAATCAAGAAGACCCATATGAAACTCTCTGCCTGTCATGCCACGGCCAAGAAAATCATGCATGAACACACCGCTCTGTTATGCATGTCATTAGTCCCACTGTGGATATCTCTGCTCCTGTTTGCTCTGCCTGTTCTGCCTGCCCTGCAATGGCTCCCTGTTATGCCTGCTCTGCCTGCCTCGCCATGGCTTCCTGTTATGCCTGCTCTGCCTGCCTCGCCATGGCTCCCTGTTATGCCTGCTCCGCCTGCCCCACCATGGTCCCCTACTCTGCCATTGCTCCACGGCCCAGGCCCTCCAGTACTACACGGTCTGCTACTGCTCCACGGCCCAGGCCCTCCAGTACTTCACGGTCTGCTACTGCTCCACGGCCCAGGTCCTCCAAGGTTCCACTGTCTGCCACAGCTTCACGGCCCAGGCCCTCCAGTACTTCACGATCTGCTACTGCTCCACGGCCCAGGTCCTCCAAGGTTCCACTGTCTGTCACAGCTCCATGGCCCTGGTCCTCCAAGGTTCCACTGTCTGCCACAGCTCCACAGTCCAGGTCCTCCAGTGCTTCACTGTCTGTCCCTGCTCCACGATCCAGGTCCTCCAGTGCTTCACTGTCTGTCCCTGCTCCACGATCCAGACCCACCTGCTCTACATAGACCTGGCCCTCCGTCCCACCCCCTGTTTTGCCTCTGTTCCCCCACCCACCTGGACTGTTCTTTTGAGCGCCAGGAGTCGCTCCTGGGGGGGGGATTCTGTAACGCCAAGCCAGCAGAGGGAACCCTCACCCTAGAACTGCCTGCACGCTCCCTCTGCTGCTTCTACTGCTACTTCCTGTTTGGCACTATATAAAGACTGACCATGTGCTCATGAATTCGCGAAGTATTGCCAGTTTAACCTGCCTTACCGAGCCTTTCTATATTTACTCTGTTGGATTACCTGTTGCTACCTTGCTTTGTTTATGGACTGTTGAGTTTACGGATTACCCCATTGGATTGTTTGCTGTTTCTGGACTGACTTCACGGTATTCGACCCACTGCCTGCTTTATCTCTCTGCTGCTTGGATTACGTTTATGTTTTGTATGCTGTTGGACTGCTTTTCTGGTTATCGACCCTCTGCCTGTTTACACGTTTATGTTTGCTGTCGTTTGCAATAAACTTCCGCGAATGGATTCTACTTCTGCCTCAGCGTCCACGTTACACAAAATCATTTTTGTCATCCATGTATTTCTGAAAGCGTAGGAACTTGATACAGTTTGTCTCTGACACTGTCCTCTGGTGTGACACCATATCCTGATTTTTAAATCGGCCAATTCCAGAGAAAAAATTAATTAGTTGAAGGACCACATTCATGGTCATGTTACTGAAGCCCCTTGTCAAGCCCATGACATGGTACATTTTTGGCTCAGAATTATTTAAATATTTACTTTTTTTGTAACCACTACAAAAGTGTTATGTTTTGTTGTCCTTTGGTGTGTCACATCTCTAAATTATATATGCGAATGTGTATTGCTAACTGCTAATGACAGGTTCGCTCGGAATTGCAAGGTCATTAATTGACACAAAAGGCTAATATGTCGTTTGGTGTAACAGGTAATGTCCACCGGTGTGACACCTATACTGTCACACCAGAGGACAAAGTCTCTTTAAGAAGCATTTTAAATAATTAAATACAATTTGTTCAACTCCTTTTTAGTCTTTTTTGATCCTTTTCATTGTTCATAAATGCAATAAATACATGAACTGTTTTCTAATGTTTTTGTAGAAAACTTGTACTGTTATAAAGTGTCATGCAGCAGGGGGGCTAGAAGAGTTTTAGTAACATACAGATTGAAAGAGACTTAATTTGTTGATAAATTATTTTATTTTGTTTAAAAACCATGTTGATATTGTTTGTATAAAAATTTTGATACTTTTGATGTATTCAAAATTAAATAGAAATACTTTAATAACTACCATTTCTGTCCTTAAGTGTGAAGTAATGTTGTATGGTGTGACACACATAAAAGAACCACAGATTTGTTTTTATCTCAAAATATCTTTAAAAAATAAAAAAAAAGAGAATATGTGTGTAACAGTTAAGATACATCTCTCTCATGAAATTTGTGTATTATTAAGAGTTTTTTTCCCTTAATTTTTGCTATGTCACACCATAGGACAAATTTATGGTAGAGCTCTATAAAAATGTTTATAAAAACCAATGAAAGAATTGACAAATTAAGTGACCCTTTATATTTTCTCAAAGATCAGACTTCACACTACATAAATAAAATAAGCATCTTTTGCTGCCTAGATATGAACTGTCTGTCTAAAGGAAATATTTCAGGTGTTGCATGTAATATTCTTTTGTGCAAAACTTATTGACTCTTATTTAATATGTGTGTTTGATTGGCAAATAGGTGGAGGTGTTGTTGGCAGACGCAGAGCTGGCCTTTGTCCAATCAGATACTTCTAATGACTTCATATCACCATGACGACCAATGTGGAGGTGCTGGCTCAGCAGATATTGACCACTGAGCAGGTTTCAGAGGTGAGTGATGTGAGGTGATTAAAAGGTGGTCGGTCATCGGGCAGTGTCGGGTTGTCGTTGAGCATCTGTCAGCTCAGTTTTTCCGGTGTGTTCCGCTCCTTCACCACTTAAGCTCAAGTCAAGTCAGTACAATGTTAATTCAGCTTAGGTTAGTAAGAGTGTGGTTGATGTTAATAAGCTGATCAGTTGATCAAATTGGATTTAGCTATAAAGCAGCTCTACAGAAGAGAACTGTGTCATCATTCGACTCAATTCAGTTCACGTTTGGTTCTTATCTGATAATCTCAGTACAGTTAAATCTATGATATTACTGAAAATTAACTAGTTGTGACACACAAGCGCAAACCTTACTATAGTTGTAAATAATTATATAATTATTTTACATTTAAAATGTTACATCATGAAATCCACTGTTTCAGCACTATTCTCAACACAGTTTTAAAAAAAAGTGGTGGAGGAGGAATGCTTTTTAAAATGGGAAGGCTGCATCTTTCCTATGCCAGTCGTTCTGAGGCTTCTCTAGGCTACAATTCTCGAATGAGACTGTAAAGTAAGCCCACACTGACACATCATATAGGTTTCTGCCCCCACAGTCAATACAGAAAAAAAAATTCTGTTAATCTTTCTCTTAATGTGATACAGCGAACAAACCAGTGGTTTAGCTCATTGGCAGTTTAGCATTATGTGATTCATTTACTAAAACAAATTAAAAACACATTGCCATCTTGTCCAGCATAATTTTTGTCTTGCATCAAGTCAAGTCGAGTCACCTTTATTTATATAGTGCTTTAACAATACAGATTGTGTCAAAGCAGCTTTACAGTATTACATAGGAAAAACAGTGTGTAATAATGCAGCACATTACATAATTGGACAAGTTCACTGCCAATTCATTTCCCACCAGTTCTTTTGGAATTTTTTCAAAGGATTGTGGGTGATTGGAAGATGTGACGGATACTCTTGATGCATCCTTCAAAATTCTCTTAATGAAGGATGCAAAACATAGGCTGCCTTCAAGGATACTTTTAATCTGATCTTCGATGGTGCTTGATGACGTGGTGGCTAAAATACACTTCATCGATGCTAGAGCAGAGGTAATATGCGAAGAGGACAATTGTGTGTGTGTGTGTGTGTGTGTGTGTGTACCTGGTATTACCTACATTATGTTGGCCAATAATGGGGCCAAACGTTTTTTGATCCCCATGAGGAATCAGCTTCTAAATCATACAGAGTGAAATTTTGTGAAAACCAAATAATAGCAGAAAGTTTTGTGGGAAGGGTAGGGTAGGGCTGGATGTTTTTTTTTTTTTTTTTGATTGATTCAAATGTTTAATAAAAGTGTTGACGCACGTATCCAGTCAGATACAGTGTCATTGCACCAGTGGCAGAATAGCCTAATTAAGAGAACAATATTGTCCGACCATGTGATAGCCCACCTGATTAACCGCTCACATGTGAGAGCACTATAAAGGAACGTAATGTAGAAATAGCATCACGTGGCTCTTCACGTCGGATGACCTCTTGTCAAAGAAAGGTAGTAACGTTTCTGCTTAAGCGCAACAAGCTGTGGACGTTACTGAGCTCAGAAAACCACCTCTGGAGTATGAGAGCATCGAATGGCTTAAGAAGACTTAAAAATATGTGAAACTTATACATTTATTTGATAATGCAACAATGACCTGATTAGGCAAGTGACAATTCTGTCAACCTATCAACAATTAAAAAATGGGGAGTGTATAGTAAGGGATGAAAATACAGTTTGTACTGTATCAAAACCATAAAGCATGGAAACCAGTGTGTGTGTGTGCGCGTGTGTATAACTGCCTCGGTTTATTGTTGTTGAGTGGCTTAGTGCTTTTTGTCCTGGTTGGCATTAGTGTCATATACCACAAGTGAACAGTGATGTTGTGGTCAACGCAACTGGCAGGAGATTTCTTTACAAGTTCGAGTTGTGAGGTGATGCACCTTCTTCCAAGCTGAGATGTCTGAAAAGCAGGCAGAGATAGTACTACACCCTGGTCCTACCATCTACATAATGAACACTGGTCTGTCTCCAATCCCCTGGTTTTGTCCGTCTGCACTGACTGATATCTAGTGATGTATATCTAGCAAAGCGATCGGTCATTGTCGAAACAAATTGACAATTTCTATAGTTTTTAACGTCAAACACTTTTCTTGTCTAAGTTTGCGTAAACTCTGATTTTTCCCGTTCAGTACGGTCAATACAATTAGGGTGTGTCGAAAAACTCCCATCTCGTTTTCTTACCCAACTTCAAAATCATCCTACATTGCTGCGGAAGTACTGACCCAGTGTTTACAAAGTGAACATGCAAAGACCAAACTCCCTTTACAAAAAAAGGGGTAAAACAGTGATGTAGGACAGTTTTGACGTTAAAGAAGAAAACAAGACGAGAGTTTTTCGACATATCCTAACTGTATTGATCCAGATTACATAGACTATGCATGCGCATTGCAGAGATGAGACAAGACGAGCATTTGAGGTTAAAAAGTTTGTTTAATGTTTAGTGTTTGTTTAGAAAATTACCAATTATTTCACTAGATAAGACCCTTCTTCCTTGGCTGGGATCATTAGAGCCATTTGAAGCTGCATTTAAACTGCATTTTGGAAGTTCAAACTTAGGGGCACCATTGAAGTCCATAACATGGAGAACATTCCTGAAATATTTTCCTCAAAAACATAATTTCTTATCGACTAAGGAAAGAAAGACATGAACATCTTGGATGACTCCTCCGCTTTCTGCTGGCTCTATCACAGTCTCTGTGGTTATTATTATTACTATGTGGTTATTACAAATTATTTTGTGATAGAATACCAAGAGCGCTGCTCGCTCATTGCAGTTATTGGTTGGCAGATGCCAGTAATTTAGCCATAACTTACTAGTGGACCATTTAGTGACCATAAAAACATGCTCCCTTTGACCCTCAGATAAAGATGAATTTACTGTGTGTTGCAGGTGCAGTCATCTGCGTCAGACAGCTCAGTGATGAGCACCTCTCCCCAGCGCATTCAGATCATCTCCACTGACCCCTCTGTCACAACCCCACAGAGAATACAGGTTCACACACAAGCGCACACACATGCTTTATTGTAGATGGTGCACTGACACATTCAGACACACTCACACGCTTTCTCTTTTTTTCAGATAGTCACTGAGCAGCAGACAGGTCAAAAAATCCAGATAGTGACGGCACTGGACTCCACTGTGCCCAAACAGCAATTTATCCTTGCAGCACCTGATGGCTCTTCAGCAGGCAAAGTCCTCCTGGCATCACCTGAGGGTGCCAGCGCCAAACAGCTTATTTTTGCTACTGCTGACAGCCTGGTTCCTGGCCGAATTCAGGTATGAAATTACATAAATGCATGGGTGTCTCTTTAACTGTGGGCACATTTATGTCTCAGGGATTTTTGCATGTTATTTTTCAGTACATGCACTTAGGTGTAGTTGCCGTGTATTTACCTAAGAAAGTACCAAGGAATATACATTAGGTTTAATATCTAGTTATTACCCAATTATTGTAATTACTAATAAGTACATAGTATATACATGCAGAATAGGACTGTAAAGTTATTTTTTGCAGAACAGATTTCGCTTATGTCACATTAAAACTATTAATTGCTACTTTTATTTCATTTTTTAGCCACTGTCTTCATTTATTTATGGTACTTTCCGAATGCCTTTCATGTTTAGATTCTATTGCTTGAATCTTGTCCCAGACCCAGAATTTCAATCCTAAAATATTAAAATGGAACAAAGTATATCCCCTCTCAAAGCAGTCTGTATTTACTCACTGGTAGGAGAAACTATGGAAGACTGTTTCCTTCACAGAATAAAAAAACAAATTCTCTCTCCGTGCGGGAGAAAACACTGATGCTCTAATTTTCTAAAAGTTTGCTCCTCACTGCAGGCAAAAATCATACAACTCCACAGCACTCACAGACACAGTGATGAGGCAAATCATCTCTGTGATGTTATATTGAATTGATCTGTATGGCCAAACAAATTAGAGCACCAGAACTACCTGTTTTGAAAATTATTTATATTTTAAATAACTGTGCGAATGTCTATTGTTGAGTAGTGCAGTAAATTTAAAATATTGATTACTTTTTTGTTGATGGACAGAAGACAAAAGTCTAGGTTATTCGTATTTGAATTAAAACTCTGGCATCAGTAAATAACTGTGTCACATTATGTATTTTCTAGAGATGTTCATTTCGGTTATTTTTCTTAACCGTCAGCCGACACTTGTTAACCGATTATTAACCGTTAACCGACAAGATTATTTTAAATTAGAATTTAATTATTTTTGAAAGGATAAGTATCTGTGACCCGTTAAAATACCAAAATTTGTTTTCCAGGGATTCATTTTACATGCGCAAAAAGCAGCAAACAACAGAACATGAGGATTCACAAGGTCACATCACATCACGCACCTGCAGCGCTTCTGCGAACAGAAAAAAAACACCATAAAGCTAAGCTATATATAATGAATGCATAGACCTGTACGATAAATATTTTTACTTGATTAACAAAACGAAAGAAAAAAACTGCAACAAGTAGCTATATGCAGAGTTTTGGTTCATTTTTGTACTGTGCATTTTTTTATTTTTTACACAAAATAAAAGCACAAATAAAAGCAAACCGTTTACAGTTTTGATGATCTGTATGACTAGGAGTCACACCGTTAAGCATCGCTAACTTGACAATGCAGCCTTTCCATTATCATAATAAAATACAGTTAGCCAAACATATGGAAAGATCACACTGCTTAATCGTTATCAATGTACTGCTGTGATATTATGCCAAATAATTTGTTTTATGTGGATATTGGAATGCGAGTGAAGTACAAAACCAGGTTTACGTAATAAATAATGTTTTGGCATTCAGATACATCTCGAATATGGAAACATTTGGATTTGTGTCATACGAGAGACCCAACGTTAGTTTCAGTTTCGCTTTAGCCTAAATTAATTTGTTTTGGCTTGTCATTTTTACAGCCTGTAGCTTCTTATATTTTTTATTCTTGTTCTTTTTTCAATACTTTTAAATTTAAAGGATTTTTTTGTGGAGTGAGGGGAACTAAAATAGCCTAGCTTATGTTTGTAAACATTTCGGGTCGGCATCAGGTTTATTTCTAAATGTAATAATAAAATGCAACTTATTTTATAGACCTATGCGATTTATCTTTTTTTTTATTATTCTCTCAAAAATGCAATTTTATTTTAACCATCCAGCAAATGTTTTAAAATATTTTGACAAATTACTAAAAAAAAAAAGAACCTTTTAAACCGTTTAACGGATTGTATTGATCGGTCAAAATTATTTTTGTCGGTTAACAGTTAACCGTTTAATGAGCCTCCCTAGTATTTTCTTATTACTCCATGTTTTATTGTAACATGAAAATAGAGTAAAATCTCTATTAGGTGATGCATTTTACTGTATTTTACATTGTAGGCTATATACTGTCATACCCATCTGTGAATTAGAGAATTACTTTTAGCCCAGGCATCATCTTCATCATCATCTGTGACCTGGGTTGATCTGTGGGTATGTAATTGTGCTATAAAACTGCTAACCCTAAATGCCAAGTAAGTAATCCTTCTGCCTTTTCGGGTAGTTCGTAACAGATGCGGTGTCAGTGGAGAGGCTTCTGGGTAAAGGGGCAGACATGAGCCGAGCCCAGCCTATAGAATACTGCGTGGTGTGTGGAGATAAAGCCTCAGGTACAAACACATTCAGTGTGAATAATGCCAGTGCATGCAAAGCAACGTTACGTATGCGAGACATGTGTTACCTACAAATGAGTATTGCATGCTGAAGTAGCAAAACATGCCTGAAATCGCCAGGGCTGCATTTTCCAAAAGAACTGTAAGCCTAAGTAGATTGTAAAGACCATTACACTTTTTTTCTCAGATTATATGTCTGATTTTAGGTTTAAGATATTAAACATTTGCATCACACCTCTAAAGGTCATGTGAAAACAAAAGAAAATTTGGATGGTCACTTTAGCGCTGATAAGATGTGTTGGCCCAAGTGTCAATATGAGGCAGTTGCTGCTGCTGACGATTTCCAAAACAAGGAAGGACTGTAGTTTTAATCAAACATTAAAGAAGTAGTTCACCCAAAAATGTACCTTTGCTGAGAATTCACTCACCCTCAGTCCATCCATGAATTAGTTGAGTTTGTTTCTTCATCGGACCAGAATCCTTTCAAATTGAATCATCCAGTGAATGCATTGAATAGGTGCCGTCAGAATGAGAGTCCAAACAGCTGATAAAGACATCAAATTAATTCAAATGGCTTGAATCCATCAATTAACACCTTGTGAAATGAAAAACTGCATGATTGTAATAAACAAATCCATCATTAAGGCATTTTAACTTCAAACCAGTTTCCACAAAAAATATGAGCCCTCTATCCATGACACTGCGTTGTTATGGATTATTGATTATGGGTTATTTTGGCCAGAAGCAAAAATTTGTGGCCAGAAGCTACAGACACATACCCTTTTACAAGATGTTAATTGATGGAGTGGAGTGAATTCCTGTGTTTCTTTTTTTTTTTTTTTTCCCCACTGCAAAGGATCCATTCCTGAGTTATGTAACATTAAATTTCTCCAACTCTGTTCTGATGAAAAAACAAATTTATCTAGAACTTGGATGACCTAAAGGTGAGTACTTTTTTTTTTTTTTATTTATTTATTTTGGGTGAACTATTCCTTTAAGTAAGATACTCTGAGACAACAGGACAGGACAGGACCTGGGACAAGTAAAAAAAAGAGGATTAGAAACGCTGCTGTGCTTCAGATGCTTTTGTTTACCTGGAACTGACTTTAAGTAAAAGAGTAAAAATGTTACATGTGAGTTGGTCATTGTATTGTTGAATGTTTTGGTTAAATTTTATTATTTTTATTTCTAAATATACTTCCAGATATTTATAAATATTTTATTTTTATTTCAAAAAATACAATGTGCGGGTTTGTGTATTTGAAGGGAGGCATTATGGGGCAGTCAGCTGCGAAGGGTGTAAGGGGTTTTTCAAGCGAAGTGTGCGCAAGAGTCTGACGTACAGCTGCCGCAGTAACCAGGACTGTGTGGTCAACAAACACCATCGCAACCGCTGCCAGTTCTGTCGTCTCAGGAAGTGCTTGGAGATGGGCATGAAGATGGAGTGTGAGTGAAAAAAATAACAACAACAACAACATTTCTGACCATGTAAAGTGGTAGAAAGATGTCACTGGGATGGTACCCTTTGAACTAATATGTTCACTTTAGGTACTAATACTGTACCTTTAAAGTACTAATTATGTACTGCTTAGGGGTAAATTTATTTTTTTATCTTTTGTACCTTAGGGTACTGCCCCAGTGATGGCTTTGTACCTTTTTTTCTTTTGTCAGATCTTATGAGAGCATATAACCTCGTCTGAACTTATTAACACCCTGTAGTTATTGAAATGGTGCTGGTGCTTGGCTGGATCTCAGCTGGAGGATCTGTAACCTGCTTTCAGAACTGTTTACAGTAACGTGAGAGGCGAACAATGTTGTAACTGCCTATGATACTATATAACCTTCCCACAAACAAACATACAACTTCACAGTCTTGCAGGATTTAGGAGCATGTTACTTGTTATGAAGACATTTAAGGTGGACTTCAGGGCAAAAATAAATAGCCACAAATGTGTAGATTGTGGCCCGTTTAAATGTTTCATAATTGCACAATGAAAAATTTGGAAGGCTGAAGCTTCTGACAGAACTTATGCATTTTGTATTACTTACATAGCTGTGCAGAGTGAGAGAAAACCCATTGATCTTCCTAGAGAAAAGCCTGCCAACTGTGCAGCATCCACAGAGAAAATCTACATCAGGAAAGACCTGCGAAGTCCCCTCATCGCAACACCGACCTTCATCTCTGAGAAAGACGCCACACGGTGAGACTCGCATTCACAAACCATCTGCATGCTACATCATGCGTACACCTATCTTAGACCAAAGGTTTAGTTTCAGACATTATTATAATTCAAATTAAAATGAAGAATTTAGTGTAGTAGGGTTCAATACAGGATATTTATTTGACTATTTATTTCTTAGACAAAAGTATATCAGATACCTGTTGGATTTCAGTTGCTTTGGATAAAAACATCTGCTGCATGAATTCATTTTTGTTATTTTTATCATGATTTAATCCTCTGTGCAGGTCCAGGCTTTTGGACTCTGGGATGCTTGTCAATATCCAACAACCTTTAATACAAGCTGATGGCACATTACTATTGGCAACAGACAAAGTAAAAACATCTACGTAACCTTTCTTTTTTTTCTTTTTTGTGTTTTGTTCCATTTCCCAAGCTGGAGTTTGTGATCTTGTGTTTTTAGATTGTGATTGTCAAATTGCCAATTTATAATATTTTTTTACTCTCATGTACATATATAATCCTATATAAACAGTTGTCATGAATTGATTTATGTGTTATATTTATTTGAAAGAGTAAACATGAAATGAAATGTCAGGGGGTTATTTAAAAATAACAATTTATATCTGAAGGGTTCAGCTGACAGTTAAAAGGAGTCCCTGATCCAAAATGTTTTGGTATTTGTTACCGTTAAATTAAATATATTTTTTTTTACTATTAATTATTATACTAATTTTAATTATATATGTCTATGCTAGTTAATTATATATTTTATTTATTTAATTATTCTAAACATTCAAAAAAGCTGTAGCTGTTTTTTTTTTATTCTTAAATATAAATGATGTTATTTGTTCATCAGACGGAGTCAGGACAAGGTGATCTGGGGACGTTGGCTAATGTGGTTACGTCGTTAGCCAACCTGAACGACGCGGTTAGTAACGGAGAAATGACAGACAGTCAGCTGGAAGAATCACCCAGTGAAATCACACGGTGTGTTATTAATGCCGACAATATGCGTGTATGTTTTTCACAAAATTGTGGTTTTAGTTATGGGAATAAGTAATCTTAAAAAGAAAATGACTCTGTTCCAAACCCATATGATCCTTCTTCTGTGGAAGTGTTTGTTTGAATAAATTACTCAAACAAAGCTGATGTATGTATGGCTCCTACAGATGTAGGAAATGGCACAAAAGTCATACGCACTACTTTTATGATACTTGTTTAGTGCTGTTGCTGCAGTTATATTGTTGAAGTCAAGGTTGCTATCTCCTTCCATGTAAAAACAAAAAAAAAAGAGAGGCCTGAACATTGTACAAATTTCTTTTTTTCATTTGTGCTTTTTCAGAAGAGAGTTTTGTATGAACTGTATGAACTTTCAAAGAGCTGGTTTTGAACTATACCATCAAAAAACAAACAAAAAAACAGGTTATTTTTTCTAATTATTTCTGAGTGTGATGTCTTTGGTGTTGCAGTGCCTTTGACACGCTCGCTAAAGCTCTGAACCCCAGTGAGGTGGCGGAGGGCCAGAGCTTGTCGGAGATGGATGGGGTGGGTGGAGCTACTATACAGGTGATCAGCAGGGATCAAATCTCACCACTCATAGAAGTCGAGGGACCTCTGCTTACAGACACACACATCAGCTTTAAGGTGTGTACATGACATACACGCACTCCTGCAAAAGCCTTGAAGTCGTGAACATGAAATTAAAAAATCAAGGCAAAATAAAAAAAACCTTAAAATGTTTAGCTGCTGTTGTAGAGTGTATGTCTGTGTGCTCTTGAACACCCTCTGCGGTGATTTTGACACTAAATTTTGGATTGATATTTTCGGTTACCTATCAATGAAAAATAATAATATTTATCCTTATTGATTCAGGAAATACCATGAACATTTACACACATAAATGGAAGTAAAGTAAACCCTTTTTTGTTTGCTTTCAAATACTTCAAAGAAACCTACAGATGGGAAACATCTGCTTTTCACTGACAAAATAGTTACTATTTTAGTGCTGTTCTGAATAATATCTTTGTTATAGTCAAGAGTTCATTAAGTTTTAAGTCTTTCAAAAGCTTTTTTTGTATGTCAGTGTGATGTGCCTCATAATGTTGATATGTTCACTGTCTTGCATTGTACGTGTGCAATAAAAAATGCACAACATACAATAAAAATTTTAAATGACAGTAAGACATTAATAATGTCAAAGTTTTAAATAATTTCAAATAATTTACATTTGTATCTTCCAATTCATATTTCCATCTTTCTGTTTACTGCAAACACTTCACAATTATTTTATTGTTTGATTAATTTTTTTTATCATAAATACTATTCATTATTTGTATTATTTATTAATAATTTTAATTAATAAGGGTTGCTATCTTCTTTCATTTAAAAAAGAGAGGCCTAAACATTGTACAGATTTCTTTTCATTTGTGCTTTTTCAGCACAGAGTTTTGTAAGGTTTTGGAATGACATAAGGTTAAGAAAATTTCAAAGAGCTGGTTTTCAACTATACCATCAAAAAATGGAGAAAGGTTTCTTGAGCAGCGATCTGATTTGATTGATTTCTGAATGATTTCTGAAGAAACATGTGATGGTGAACATTGGGGTAATGGAGATTTAGCATGACAGGAAAAATACATTTTTACAATATTTTCAAATAGAAAGCAGTTTTATTCCAAATGGTAAATTTTGTGTTTTTACTGTATTTTTGATCAAATACATGCAGAAGAGATTTCTTTCAAAACCATTAAAAATACTTTTTACCCCCTTTTGAATGGTGGTGTATGTTATATATTTTATTTATAAAATACAGTATATATTTAAAAAACATGTATTTAACCCATATAACAGCCCACATTGGCCCATATATAATTTTAAAAACATGTAATTGAATGCCACATGATAATTATGACATATTTGATTTGTCAGGACTTGAAATATCATATAAACTGTGAGTGTTTTTACTCTTTAGAAATTTGGCGATTAAACTAACCGGAGCCATCAGCAAACGAGAAGCAGTCATATTATTTTTCCAACTAAGAACACGAAAAAAGAATATTGTGCTTTATCCTGTCTGTATCCTAGCTATATTGTTTTGACGGGAAGTTTGGCAGCTGCGCTAAATAAAGCTGAGTGAAGTCAAGAGTTGTTGCTATGAAAATGATACACTGTTTAGTGTAGTAGCACTGGCAAGTAAAGACTGGGACACACCAAGTCAACTTCACAGAACTAGCAGCGTCAAAAGCCAACGGTGTTGTCGTCTCGCGTCTGCAGCGTCTGGACCAAAAAGCTGCGCTTGAACACACCACACAGATTACAGCCGACTGCAAACTAACACGAGCGTTTTGCACCTGCGTGAGAGGAATTAGCTGTCTATATTAGCAGCTATCAATAGTAGTGTTGCACAATACTGGATTTTTGCGGATACCCGATATGCCGATATTTTGAGCTCATTTTGTCCGATAGCCGATACAGATATATTTCCTTTAGTTTGGAAACAACACCAATTCTGTCCTGTGTGGAAATTATAAGCAAATTATTTTTAATTTTGGTTAGCTTTTAACAAGAACTTATTAGTTTCAATAATTCTTTTTAGATGAATACATTGTGTATGCATGTGTATATATGAGTATGTAACTGATGGTACGTTTATATTGTAATTATATGATCACTATATGATAACTGACTATGGTGATGTCCTATTTCTTTTTGTAAGATTCTTATAGATTCTGCATATTATTACTATTATCAATACTATTATTACTATTATTTCTATTATAATTATTGTTACTATTATTATTAATAGAGGTGGAGGCGGTGGTCGTCGTATTATTGATGTGTGTTTGTGTGTGTGTGTGTATGTTTATATGTATATGTGTGTGGATTAGTTAAAAGTAAATGAACAATAATGAAGTTATTTGAAAATAACTATAAATAAACTATATATCAATTGCTGCATTTTTTTCTATATTTTCTATTTTTTTATATTCTTGGCAAATGTTTTATGTTTAAAATATCAAAACATTATGCATTTGTAACTGCAGGTTAAAGTGTTGTAAAGAGAAAAATGCCCATAAAAGGTAAAAATCAATTTAAATGTACTGAAAAAGAATAATTTCTATCACTGCTTTGAAATGACCACACAGAATATGAAGAATATAAAAAAACTTTAGTAATCAGCTTTCCTTGGTAGTCCTTAAGATATCAGCACAATAACACACTCAGCAAAACGTCTAATTAACGTAATCGATAAAATCACAGAAAATGCTAGATATTGTTTTTTGTCAAAATCGCACACCTTTAATTTTTCAATTTTTTTGTGTATGTGTGTGCTTTACTTTTCTAAATAATAAAATAAATGTCTTATAAAGTGTTTGATTATTTTCCCTCTGTAGTTGACGATGCCAAGCCCAATGCCCGAGTATCTGAATGTGCATTATATCTGTGAGTCTGCATCACGCCTGCTCTTCCTCTCCATGCACTGGGCGCGTTCTATTCCAGCGTTCCTTGCTCTCGGGTGAGATTTCTGTTTTGGGGTTTCTCTCTATACTTACAGATCTCTCTAGAGTATGCCAGTTTTCTCTCTCTGTATGTGTAGGCAGGAATGTAACACAGCCCTGGTGCGAGCATGCTGGAATGAGTTGTTTATTTTGGGTCTGGCACAGTGCGCTCAGATCATGAGTCTGTCCACCATCCTTGCTGCCATCGTCAATCATCTGCAGTCCAGTGTCCAGGACGGTACGGTACAGTTAAACATCAAGTCTGACATCCACAGTGTTTACAGAGTGTACTTTGTGCTTGAGACTAGAGATATTATACAATAAAACTGGCCGTGCACATAGTTTGCATCCAGAAGGACAAAGCGGCAGAGCGTGTGCCAAAGCAAGATCTGAACAACAGTGGCAAATATAAACCTTAATTTTTATTTTTTTTGCAATATGCTTTGTTGGAAGTTCTCCCTGCTTTCAGTGGATTTTGGTGCAGCGTGACAGATCCTCCAGTAATCATGAGGATTCCTCAAACCTTTAAAACTGTCCATGCAGAATAGCAGTACTGCAACACAGCTGATGTAAAAGCACAGCTCTGCGAGTGGCATGCAGTTGTGTTTCAACCACAGATGGTGGTAGAAAGGCAAAAGTAGAGGTCTGCACATGATGCATTTTTCAGCCCTTTTCCCACCAGAATGTTTTATTTTATTAAATAGTTTTGAGAAACCGTTTTCAATTGCTTTTGAACATTTGCTTTACGTAATTGGATCTAGTAGTTTGCACATTTTATAATTACATTAATCAAAAGCAAAGAAATTCAGTTTAGAACAGATCTTCCCAGTTTTGTAATATGTTTAGATTTATCTGACAGTCTGTGGTTTTCCTCTGATTTTTTTTTTTTTAGTGCAGTTAGAATAATGTGGAATCATGCACCATCCTGTAATGATCCTGTAATGATGCCCAGCAAAACTTAAAAAAATAAAATAAAATAGAAAGTCCTGCACCTATTGTGGTTGAAATGACTGAATGAATAAATGTTGCCACACAGTTTAGTCGGGACATAAAGGCATTGACATGGAGACTGAATTTCAGACATTTGTACTTTGATACATTTTCTAAAAAATTTTATTTCCAGTTTTTTCACAGTGTTTTCAAATGTACACAAATATAGTGAAGTGCCATCATAATACATGTGTATAATGGCTTAAAATGGGTGGTTTACTGCAGGGGTCACCAAACTTGTTCCTGGAGGGCCGGTGTCCTGCAGAGTTTGATTAAACCTTGATTAGCGGATTCAGGTGTGTTTGATTAGGGTTAGAGCTACACTCTGCAGGGACACCGGATCTGGTGACCCTGGGAAGAAACTTCTCCTAAAGTAGGAGCCAGAAAGGAACCTTCAGATTTAAGGATTTCTATAAAAAGATTATTTTAAATATTTTTAATACTGAAATCATCTTTAATGTAAAAAATTGTTGATGTTGGTAGCATTGCTAGAACAAGTTATCTCTGTTAATATGTGGATGTAATTGAAGTGTTGTCACTGGTCTTTAACTAACTAACAACTGATCTCCTCTCAGTAGACAAGCTATCGAGTGAACGCATTAAACTAGTCATGGAGCACATATGGAAGCTACAGGAGTTCTGCAACAGCATGGCAAAGCTGCAGACAGATGGATATGAATATGCCTACTTAAAAGCCATTGTCCTCTTCAGTCCAGGTACACAAGCTTTACACAACCATGACATTGTATGAAGAAGTCCAGAATCTTGCATTTGAGTGATTGAAGCACTTGTAGTAAGACAGATGTAAACTCACAACTGATTCATTTATTCACAAGATCATCCAGGTTTGAGTAGCTGTAGCCAAATTGAAAAGTTCCAGGAAAAAGCGCAGATGGAACTCCAGGACTACGTGCAAAAAACCTATCCCGATGATACCTACAGGTCTGTTCCATATTTACTCTGGGTTAAATGCATCCTAGTCTTGATCAACAGCATTTTTGGCATGCTGTCAGTTAACATCAGCATCAACAATCATTTTTTTACTAAGGAAAACATGTTTGTGCTGTCCTTCTGGTGGGTATTTAGAATGCAGACGGCAAGCAACTCAGTGTGAAATGCATATTTTAATATTAAGTTTTGCATCTACAGCCATAATAACTTTCAGGTCCTGTGCCAACCAAGAAAACACCATTGAGATGAATGGGAAAGCTAACAAATTGCTTGCTGCAGGTATTCTTGACCTCCTTGGACACAAGTGTCCTTAAGAATTGTTTCCATAAAGCAAAACTGCCCCACAAGAATTACACTTGTAACGCACAACCAGTAGTCTCAGATAAAGTATTACAAAACTGTAAACTTCTCTGTTTTTAAATTCTCTATTTATGTTTGTTTTTTATTTTTCTGTGGTTACTGACAGTATGCCTTATTTGCTGGAGTTATATATCATTTAGGTGTTTTGTTAATTGGCTGATTTGTTAATGTCCTTTCATTCATTTCTCTTTGATGTGGCAGGTTGGCCCGAATCCTGTTGCGTTTACCAGCGTTGCGGTTGATGAGTTCCAATATAACTGAGGAGCTGTTTTTTACCGGCCTTATTGGAAACGTACCAATCGACAGTATCATCCCATATATCCTTAAAATGGAGACTGCAGACTACAACAGCCAAATCACAGCCCCCTCTGTGTGATTGCACTCTGACTGTCATTTCATTTTGACCTTGAGACTGAAGTCATGCAAGTCCCATCATCCCTTGCCCTCACGGTGAATCAAATATATCACATTATATTGAACCGACCAACAAGCTCTACCTCAAGAGGAGCTGCAACAGTGTAAGCCTTTCAGTATGTGACCATTACCCTAGAAATATTGTGTTGTCGTTTACAGAGAGATGCATTATGGGACTTTCAGTTCCAATGACAGAGCATTTGCCTCAAATTAAACAAAGGCCTTTCTTTTCTAAACCTTAATTTAAAAACACTTGAGCACTTCATGATGATTCCAATGGAAACAATCCATTTTTAAACCCCCACTTTCTCCCCCCTTTTTTTTAATTACTTATGAGGACAGTGTCTACAGCAATGATCCTTTCCAATGGATGTGATCTTGGGTTGAATGTAACAGTCGATATCAAGACAGTGAGCTTCTGAATCTCTAGATTCCTGAATCTCTACTCATCAATTGTTCTCACTGATAAAGCAGTTATTGATTCGAATGGAGATTTTCGGTCATGTACTTTGTACCGTCACCTCTGCCGTCATGACAATCAGCCTCCTTCTCCTCAATATCATGTTTTACCTTCATACTCATGTATTTATTTCATTGAGTCTAACTCTATAGTTCACACAAATGTAGATAATCTGATTTGCTTGGTTTTTAAAAAATCATCCGTTGTTAAATGATATATAGGAAGTATTTGATCTGTATCTTTATAGCGTTTGACTGCTGCTGCAATGTACAAATGGTGTCATTTTCAGATTTAATATATCCACAATCATGATGGTTTAATGCACTTAGATTACTAATTCGCTTTTTTATTTGCAGATTTGTGCACAGATCATCCTAGTTTCTAATTTTGTTGTCATTTAAAAAAAAAAAACCTACAAGATGTCTCATTTTGTCCTAATTGTAAGAAAAGTATTGATATGCACTTATTTATGTCCCCAAACACTTTGCTTTTATTTGTCCCAACAAACTATACTATGATAAACTACACACACCCACTGCAGCACAGTAAAACGTGCCAAGTCATACATGTGAGATGAGCAGAAGCATTTGCATGCTCTCTAATTAAATTTCAACAGGATTTGTGTTTGGAATCACTACCAATTGTGCAGTTTGCCTAAGATTTGTTCAAAACGTGCCTCATATTTGAAAACCTACAAACTAACTCACAAAACTGGTGATTTTGAAGTTTATACAGCAAGAGCATCTTTAAACGTGTTTAAGTCTAAGTGAATTTCACCAGTTTCTTGTGAATCAAGTAAAAACAAAACAAAAAAAGTTTCAGTGACTTTTACCATTGTTACACACAATACTGTAAATTGATGGCTGTTGAATAATGTCTGTTGGCAAATATGTAGACTATTTTCGAGAGAATATTCACTTCTTCATGCAAATGAGCATACAAGCATTGACATCAGCCTTAATTATCAACAATGTCAAAATTCTTTATAGATTTGCTTAAATCCTGCTTTGTAGTTCAGACCTCTGTTATAAACGAGGTTTCTGTTTCCCATAAATGTTCTATAGTATCAGGTTTATTACTTCAGAAATCACCTCTACTTGGTCTCCGTGATTTTGTCCAAAAACCCTAATTGTCGTGTCAAAAGCACGACCCCCCACAGACCGTTTTAAATGGTTTTAACACCGATAGGCAGTTATTTATATATATATTTTAAAAAAAATGTACGCATTTTAAAATGCCTAATGTTTTTGATTTTGGTCTGTCAATGACTGGTTTATAGGTGTTGTAATGCCATGTTGCAATTCTAGTCATCTCTGTTTTCATCTGTCTGTGAGACTATAAGAAAGCTGTGCATGAACTAGCTTATGAATTTTATTAAATTCTATACTAATGTGGACTTTATATTCTGTGGCTTGAATTTATAATATATATATATATATACACATATACACACATACACACATATACATGCATACATACATACAAATATTTACAGTGCATTCAGAATGTACTCAGACCCCTTTATTTCTTTTTCTTTATATTTTATGTTGCAATCTTGTTAAAATTCTTGCTTCTTGATAATGACAAAACTCAAAACAGATTTGAAATAACTTTGTAAAATTATTCAAAAATAAACACTGAAATACTACACTGACATATATTTTATTATTATAATCATTATTATCATTACTATCATTTTTTAAATAAGGAATGCAAAAGAGAACAATATTAACAATACTGCATTTTTTAAAGAAACCTTTGTCACCTGGCCTGGGCTAAATCATCTAAAAGATGTTTTTGCAGTTTGATTGGAGTCTAAACTGTCCAGGAACAAGGTTGGACTCCCTAATTAAACACAGCAGAATCAGCTAATCCAGGTATTCAAGACTACTAGAAATATTCAGGCACAGAGAGAAGGAAAACGCAAGTGTATATCAGATTCATGCATTTGACCTTAAAGTGAATAATAGTAAACCTGCTGCTATAAAAAAAAAAATTGTCTCATTGCTCTTGACTGAATAACTCTTGTAACTTTAACAAGGATTGACCTATATTTAATTTAGAGTCTATGCAGTATTATTTCACATTTGATTACTTTATTGCATTTCTTACCTAAAAACTTCTTTTAGACATAGCCTACATGAAAAACCTGAAAAGCACTGTTTATTTGTGTTTTCGTTCTATTGTATTTATTTTCTGCTATTGCTTCTAATTTGGTTATCCGAAAAGATTCTTAGCAGTCATGTGTCATGTCACTAGTCATGTGCCTTAGACCGTGATGTATATAGTATTAATTTATCTGTATTAATGGTTGTTTTTTTGTTTGTTTGTTTTTTATACAACTTCAGTACCTCATTGCACATTATAGCACAGAAGCCTGAAAAACTTTCTTGACTATCATGTCATAAGCTATAATCGAGTTACAGATCTCCTGTGTGATCTGATTTTTTCCCAAGTATTTATTTTTCTTTATGATTAAAACATACATGCTTTTTTTGTTGTGAATGTCCCTGTAACGCGGAGTGAAAGACGAGGACGGGACAAAGACATAGTCGTACAGGCAGGGTCAAAACAGGAGCAGACAGGTATATCACAGGCAAGATGTAGAAAGGAAAACACATAAGGTTTTCTTGATTGAACTGACTGGTGAGACATTGAAGTTTTCCTGCAAATATTTAGCTGACTTTGGGATTACACAACAAATATCTCATTGCATTGAGAAATTGCAGAAGAAGACACATGACGTGTTATGATGCTGTGGTGAGCAGCATCATTCTTTTTGGTCGTGACTAGTTTCAAACTAAATAAGAAACCCAATATAAGTTACAGGTGTTTGTTTTTTTAATCTTTTTTTATTGTTTTACTCCATTGCATTTGAAGAGAATGTTTTTGCAATGGCTGATGGGGAATGTAGTCCGGGGTGTAGTACAACAGTCAGAGTGTGATAATGGGGAGAGAGTGACATCTGGTGGTGAGCGGACAGCGGGACACCGACCAGATTCGTGACATAGCCCCCCCGGTGGGGCGGGAGCGAGACAGGGCGAGGGCTGGAGGGCCAGGTCCATGTGGGGGGCCCAGTGATTGAGGCAGGACCGACAGAGCAGATACCCTCCAGGGCGGGGCCGAAGGCAGAGCAGGAGCCCTCCAGGGCGGGGCCAGAGGCGGAGCAGGAGGCGCAAGAGCCCTCCAGGGCGGAGCAGGAGGCGCAAGAGCCCTCCAGGGCGGAGCCGGAGACGGAGCAGGAGGCACAAGAGCCCTCCAGGGTGGAGCCGGAGGCCGAGCAGGAGGCACAGGAGCCCTCCAGGGCGGAGCAGGAGGTGGAGCTGGAGGCGCCGGGGCCCTCCAGGGCAGAGCAGGGACCTGCGTCATGGGCTGGGACCTGGGGAGAGCAGGGATAGAGGAGACAAACAGAAGAGCAGGAGGAGCAGAGAGACCAAAGGATAACGCCGCCTCCCTAGGAGGATCTACAGCCGAAGCTGACACCTCAGGAGGCATTGGCGCGGCTTCTCCGACAGGGAAGGCCTCTGGAGCTGACTCGTGGTCAGACGGGGCCTCTGGAGCAAACTTGAGACCAGACGGGACCTCTGGAGCAGACTTGAGACCAGACGGGAGCTCTGGAGCAGGCTTGTGATCGGACGGGAGCTCTGGAGCAGGCTTGAGACCGGACGGGGGCTCTGGAGCAGGCTTGAGACCGGACGGGGGCTCTGGAGCAGGCTTGAGACCGGACGGGGGCTCTGGAGCAGGCTTGAGACCGGACGTGATCTCAGGGGCGGACTCATGAACAGACGTGACCTCAGGTGCGGACTTGTGAACAGACGTGACCTCTAGAGTGTAGTGTGCGGCCCACATACTGAGAATGGTGATCGCCATCACACTGGCAGAAATCATGTGACTTGACTCTGGGCGGTCAGACGAGACATGGTGAGGCTCTAGACAGATAGACGAGACGTGACAGGGCTCTGGAAGGTCAGACGAGACGTGACTTGACTCTGGGCCATCAGGCGGGACGTGACTTGACTCTGAAACAACAGCAATACCTTGGCTTGGCTCAATAAGTGCTGCTGTGACTTGACCTGACACGTGAAGTCCAGCGACGATTTGACTTGGCCCATGAGGATCAACGGTGACTTGACCTGGTTCGTGGTGACTGGCTGAGGCCTGACTTGGCTTGTGAACATCAATTGTGACTTGACTTGGCTCGTGAAGATCAATGACCTTACTTGACTCAGGAACCACGGCTGTTACCTTGCTTGACTCAGGAGGAGCGGCCCTGACTTCTCTCGGCTTGTGAAGATTAACAATGACTTTACTTGGCTCAGGAACGACAGCCTTGACGTTGCTGGACTTGGCGGCTTGACTGGACTCTGGAGCAGCGGCTGAAGCTTGACTTGGCTCTGGAATAACAGCAGCAGCTTGACTTGGCTCATGAGGATCTGCAGTAACCTGGCTTGGCTCATGGAGATCCGCTGTAACGGGACTTGACTCATGAACAACATGGCTTGGCTCAGGAACAACAGCTGTAGCGTGACTTGACTCAGGAACAACATGGCTTGACTCAGGAACAACAACTGTAACGTGACTTGACTCGTGGGGAACAGCTGTGACTTGGCTTGACTCATGGAGAAAGACAGCTTTGGCTTGACCTGACTCTGTCTCTTGACTTGACTCAGGGGTAGCTGCCGCGACATGGAGCGCCACTTTAGCTGCCCATACCGTCATTAGGGGTGTGTCCAGCACGTGGGCCATCATGACCACAGGTGGCGTCCGGATGCGGACCACAGGTTCTGGAATGGCAGCCATATTGTGGAATGGCTTGGAGACGGCGGTCATCTTGTGCAGTGTCTTGGAGACGGCGGCCATCTTGTGCAGTGGCTCTGGCGTGGCAGCCATCTTGTGCAGTGGCTCAGGAAAGATGGCTGTAACTTGACTTGAGACAGGGCCGACAGCTGTAATTTGATTTGACACAGGAACAATAGCCGTAGCTTGCCTTGACTCGGAAGCTTGACTTGACTCAGGAAACACAGCTGCAACTTGCCTTGACTCGGAAACTTGACTTGACTCAGGAAATACAGCTGCAGCTTTATATGGCTCTGGTATGGTGGCTGTGACGTGACGGGGCTCTGTTGTTGCAGCCAGGATATGAACGCGCTCCGGCGCGGCCGCCATTTTGTGAACGGGCACCGCTGTCGCCGCCATTGCTCGAGCGCGCTCCGCCACAGCCGCCATTTCCCGCGCGATCCAGGCGGTCAGCGGTTCCGTGGCGTCGCGCTCCCCATCCGCGACACCCACGGTAAATGGAGAGCCCACACACAACAGAGCAAAGTCTAGAAATTCCGCAAGTGATGAACGCGGACCCTCGCGTCTGAGTCTGGCCTTTAGAGCCTCATTAACGCCATCACAAAAGATTTCCATAATGATGCAGTCCGGCAGGGTAGAATAGTTTGCGATAGCTAAAAACTCACGGATGTGTTGCTCGAGCGTGCGTGGTCCTTGTTTAATTCTACAGAGACCTCCTGTCAGTGTCCATATCTGCTGAATGTCCAGGTGAAAAGCTGCTGGATCCTTTTGTGACGGAGTATTCTGTAACGCGGAGTGAAAGACGAGAGGCCAGCGGATCCACTTGCGAGCTTTTATTAGGACGGGACAAAGACATAGTCGTACAGGCAGGGTCAAAACAGCAGCAGACAGGTATATCACAGGCAAGACATAGAGAATAATCCAAGAACGATAGATAGTCCGAAAAGGCAGGCGGCGAACAGTCGAAAAACGGGGGAGCCAGGCGAGAGAACAAAGAACTAGAAACAAGGAAACTAGGAAACGTTAACTATGGAAATACAACAATAACAACTCACAATACTCCGGGGTTTGCAAGGGGAAAGACCGGGGCTTTTATAACGCCGCTGATTGGTCGCGGATGAAGTGCAATGGCTGATGGGGAATGTAGTCCGGGGTGTAGTACAACAGTCAGAGTGTGATAATGGGGAGAGAGTGACATCTGGTGGTGAGCGGACAGCGGGACACCGACCAGATTCGTGACAGTCCCAGTTGGGGTACAGGATGTGCAAATTTCTGCTAAATGTTCATGTTACATACTTTGATTGCATCTGTGAGTAATAAAAAATTTAACTGGTTGTGTAAAATAGGTACATAATATCATAATATCAATACATCACTTGATATACTCCTAATTGTATCAGAATTTTTTGAGGTATCTGCAAATTTTGTATCACTAGGCATGCAACATATAATACTTTCTGAAAGCACTGTATAATACATAATGAAATTTTGCAATCATTAAATATTGATTATATATATTATATATCAATATTAATTATTTTATGCATTCAATAATTTTATGTTGCCGTATGTTGTCTGCTGTATTTTATTTCAAACTATTTCATAAGGGTTTTTATTTATTAAGACATTTTATCTGGTTTTTCATTTAACTTAAGTTAATTAGGTATTTGATGCCTTATTTATGCTTACATTTCAATTATTGTTTAAATCATTGCGTATTTAATACAGTACTGAATACTCTGGTGTTCATCAAATAGACAATGGAACCCCTCCAGGAAGTGTTTGTAGCCCTGTATGTTTTAACATAATGATATTTTGGGGGAAAACTGAATCAGGGATAGGAAAAGCACTATACGTGGATGACAGAGTTCTGTGGAAAGTGGGAAAAACCTGCAGTATGTAGGGGAAAAAAAATGCAGGAGGCCATAGATGTAGTTGAAAATTGGGCTAATCAATGGGGTTTTTGTCTTTCAGTTGCAAAAAAACCCAGGTAATATGTTTTTCAAAAAAGAAGACTCCTAAAATTAAGTTAAAATTATATAAACAAACATTAGAGCAAGTATCAGTAATTAGGTGTCTGGGTGTGTGGATGGACTCCAAATGAACATTTAAGTCACACATTCAGAAGTTATTTGATAAATGTAAGAAAGGAGTCAATGTGCTGAGGTGCTGGGCAGGAATGGATTGGACTGCTATAAAAGACATTCTCCTAAAAGAGTATACTGTGCATTAATTAGGCCAGCAATTGATTATTGTAGAATCAACCCATTATTAATTAACTAAGATAGAGGTGATTCAAAACCAAGCCCTTGAAATATGTTGTGAAGCTTTTAGTTCCTCTCCTGTGACAGCTTTGCAGCTAGAAGTGGGTGAAACACCACTAGACATTCATGAAATTCAGCTTAATGGTATATATTGGGCTGCTAATATATAAAATATAGGAGAGCTGCTGGGAATATACGCAGACATATCTGAATAGCTTTGGATGGACAGCAGGGTCAACAAATAGTTATAAGTAATATGGATATTAGCCCCACGGTGGCTCTGCCAGTATGGCTTTTCTCCATGCCAACAGCTGATTTGCAAATATTCAAATTAATAAATGAAAACCAGAAATATGGTCCAAAAGAGACAATAGTGAAGCAGCATTTAGAAATTTATACAAATGGCTCTAAAGACCCGGAAACTGGGCGCACAGGTGCTGCCATGTATATTCCTGACTTTAAATATAAATCTGCAACAAGAACGGCTAATAGTATATTAGTGTAGGCAGCAGAGATGATTGCTGTTCAGATAGTGGAAGAAGTCCAACAACAGTTGTAATCTGTTCCCATTCATATGTATTTACAAGTATACTGAGAACAAGTATACTGGAAAATCGCAATCGAGACAAGATATATTAATAGAAGTAATGCAAAGTTTGTATCGAATATGTCAACTGAGAATTATAGTAGAATTTTATGGGTGCCTGCTCATGTTGGAATGGAAGGAAATGAGGAGCTGGACAAGAAACCAGTGAAACTGGTTCTTAAGCACACAAATATCGACATATGTATACCCTTGAGTAAATCAGGAATTAAAGGTTTAATTAAAGTAGCTGTCAGAAAGATGTGGCAAGAGAGATGACAGGAAAACACGAATCCGGTCAGTGTAATCATCGTGGACTTCCAGAAACTGTAGAGCATGTGCTGATTAACTGTATAGGGCATATGAAAGGGAAAGACTCCAGTTAAAAGAGGAATTAAAAATCTGCTGACATTAATTCTATGACATTACAGAACGTGTTAAACAGTCCTCAAAAATGTTACAAAGCTCTTATAAATCTCCTGAAAATGAAGTTATATAACAAAATATAGGTAGATTTTTTATTTTATTTTATTTTTTTGTTTCCCTTGATATCATCGCCTCACACTCCATCCCAGTAGCTGGCGGAATATGCACCACAAGCTGGTTTGCCAACCTCCATAAAACATCAAAAGAAGTGTTTGTGCGCTCTTCTCCAGTCCTCTAGTTGGCGCTAAACGGTGTGTTTCGATTGAGCAGACGATGTCAATAAACCGAAGCAGGAGCAGCATGAGCTGATGTGTTGAGATCGCGTCTGTGGATCATTCAGTGACATAATTTACACAAATTAATAATTTAATCATGCCGATGAAGGGAAGATTCCCCATACGGAGGACACTGGAGTATCTGCAGAAAGGAGAAGTTGTGTTTAAAAAATCAGTGAAGATTATGACTGTCAATTATAACACACATGGAGATCTGAGTGAAGGAGCAAGGTCAGGAAAACATCATCAATAGCTGACTTTATTTGCCTCGCCTTCAAGATGATTTTTTGTTTTTAAGAAATGTCTTAAAAGTGTATTAAGTGTTTTCACTGTCAACATGTCACGCTGCTACAGACAAAAATACGGTTTGTGTTTTAAACAGTGAATTTAAAAAAATCTGTGAATAGAAGAGCATTAACTACATGTAATCAAGAATAAGCTGTAGGAGAAAAATGGACAAGCAGTGGCGTATATGAGAATTTATGATATTAATGTATAATGTTGTTTGGCAGGAAGTTTGTGTTCTTCAGTATCCCTCAAATCCAGTACAAAAACCCCTGGGTTCAAATAATGATGTTCAAAAACATGACACCCTCACCCTTCCTCCGATTTTACCTCGGTAAGTTTGTTTGTTTATTTATTCATTTTGAATCTAGTTTTCCCTCGCTGTGACTCGCTGTAACTTCTCTTTTTTTCTCTCTCATTGTATTTAGATGATGGAGAGCAAGTGTTGGTGGACGTAGAAGGAAAAGACCATAAAGAAATTACTAACCATGTGAAGATGATCCTTGGCAAGTCAGAGTAAGTGTATTTACATTTATGCATTTGGTAGATGCTTTAATCCAAAGCAGTTTATTTTGTTCAAGGTATAGATTTAATCAGTTTCTGCGTTCCCAACGTTTGAACCCACGACTTTGGCCCGACCTCTACACTCAAAAAAATATTTCAGCCCTTAACTTAATTCAATTACGTACAAAATTTCCATGCATTTAGATTACGTAGTTTTAATTTAAACAAATCAATTAAACTTAATGTGATTCAAATGCATCAGTCTTACGTAAATGAAACAGGTAAAGTTGATGTAATAGTTCCCAGTGTTAAACAAACCCTGCTCAGTGTTCATGTGTTTCCACACTACAGAGTGTTCAAGTAGCATTGACACAGTGTTGGAGTTAAGGAGATCATTATGTCATGATTGACCAATTATGATGAACACCTGTTTTTTAGAAGCAGAATCACAGAAGGAAAGAGAAACACAAGAATCAGCCACAGCCAAAGATAAAATTAACTTAAATAACTGAAGACATTAAATCTCTGATTAAACAACTCCACAAACAACATTACAGATTGACTTGATTTCTGTCATATATCTATAAATATTATTTCAGAACATCTAAACAGAGGTTTAGATGTTTTATTTTATTTTTTTTTTTAAGTTTCAATTGACCTCACCATCATGGCGAACAGGGTTTACTTTAGTTGGACTCTTGACTTTTAATTTTTTTGGCTGTTGTAATTATGTGTATGAAGCACATTTATTACAACAAAATAAAAAAGCCAAAAAGAAGTCTGATTAGGTGTTTTTGGTTAATTTTTATTGTTTGTTAAATCATTATCATCCAGTGGCATGATGCACTGATCTCATGCAGTGGTTAGTCTATTATTATTTCTATTATATTATGTTTACAACAGGTGTATGAACTATTATGGATGTTTATCTTATACACTAAATCTTGAAATCTACAGCATCAGTTTGACACACACAGACATCAAGAATCAGCATTTGAATCTCAACAATGGTGACATTCAACAGCTGCATGCTGGGTAGCAGCAGAGTACAAATCTCACCCATGACTCCCAGCATGCAGCTGTTGAATGTCACCATTGTTGAGATTCATATGCTGATTCTTGATGTCTGTGTGTGTCTAAGTAATACTGCAGATCTTAAAGTAGTAATAGTAACAGTTCATACAACTACTGTAAATATAATGAAACTAAGAGGTAAACCACTGAACAATATCAGCAAATCAGGCCACTTGACAATGATTACAACATCAATAATAATTAACCAAGAACACTTAATAAGGACCCCTTTTTTTGCGCTATACAAATGTGCTCTACGAACACAATTACAGCAACCAAAGAACAAAAAAAAAACTATACTAAGAAAGTCAAGGGTCAAGAGCCCAACTAAAGTAAACCCTGTTCGCCATGATGGTGAGGTCAAATGAAACATTTTTTAAAATAAAACATCTAAACCTCTGTTTAGACGTTCTCAAATAATATTTGTGGATATACGACAGAAATCAAGTCAAACTGTAATGTTGTTTGTGGAGTTGTTTAATCAAAGATTTAATGTCTTCATTTATTTAAGTTAATTTTATCTTTGGCTGTGGCTGATTCTTGTGTTTCTCTTTCCTTCTGTGATTCTGCTTCTAAAAAACAGGTGTTCATCATAATTGGTCAATCATGACATAATGATCTCCTTAACTCCAACACTGTGTCAATGCTACTTGAACACTCTGTAGTGTGGAAACACATGAACACTGAGCAGGGTTTGTTTAACACTGGGAACTATTACATCAACTTTACCTGTTTCATTTACGTAAGACTGATGCATTTGAATCACATTAAGTTTAATTGATTTGTTTAAATTAAAACTACGTAATCTAATTGCATGGAAATTTTATACGTAATTGAATTAAGTTAAGGGCTGAAATATTTTTTGGAGTGTAAGGCTCCTACATTAAGTAGTGTTTTGTGTGATGTAAATATAAAAATAAATCAACGCGAACCCCGTTTTGTTAAAGCACTCAGCATAAATGAGTATACATATTTAGAAACTTAATTTTAGTAATTACTCTTTACTTATTAGGGTTAGAATGTCAGAATTATTACACTTTATTTTTCAGTTTTATTGAAATGGTTTTAGTTAAAAACTTTAAATGAAATATGTTAATAAGTTACATTGAATAAGTGGCTTTTTTTTTAAACCACAATCAGGTTGAAAATCTACAATAGAGACAATATCATACCACGCTTTATATATACACTCATAGAAGAGGGACAAAACAGGGTGCGATATTGAAAAAATAAAACCTTACTCAGACAAATGAAACTACATTCATGTATCTTTCTTGTACTAAGCTACTGAGCTATGCTTTGATACAACCTCCCAACCTTTCTCTTTTTTTTTTTTTTTTTAATCAAAATGTGCTTTTGACCTTGCAATCAAGCAATTTAACATTTCAAAACACATTCTCACAGTAGAAGACAGATTACATTTTCAAATGTAACCAACAAGTATTTTAAGTTATCATTGCTGCACAAATGATCTGCTTCCTCTCATCTGAGAACAGTATGTCTGCTGTGCATCTGCTATGGTAACAAGGTAACTTTTAAAAACGGTTATATGAACAAATAAAACAATTGTTGTTACCTCTATCCATTTACATTGTATCTCACCTCAATTTCACCAGAATCTTAATATTCTTAACAAGTGATCCAAAAATGAAATGAAACGAAACGAAACAAATGAACTGTATTATGTATAGGTGTTCCCTCAGCCTTGTGTGCCCTGAATCTTATGTTCCCTCAATCCTGACTCTGCTGTCAAGTCACATATTTAGTATTTATACATTATTAGAAAAATTAAACACAATTCTATAGTATATACAATTAAAAATGACTTGAAAACCACAAAAATATGATGACTTTGTTGAATGTCAACTCATTTTGTTTTCTCTGATGATGCTAGATGCTAATAGAACTTGCTTCAGGAGAATAAAATGATCTGAACGTTCCAGATAATTTCCTCAGAAACTGGAAGAGGGTGTTGGCACATCATGGTTGTGACACAGGAAATATTAACATTAGGATTTTAAATATTCTAAAACTATAAAACCTACCAGAGCATGTGTGACAACGATGTACTCTGCGCTTGCATGTCTCATTGAAGAACAACTTTGCTTTGATTTGAGATGATATTAAGTGTTGCTTTTGATAAAACAAGCTCTTTTTCATCATTAAAAAACATTTTTATCTATTTTATAGATTGAACCCTTCACAGTATGTTAAAAAGAATTGGAGGCCAAAAAATGAAGGGTTGCAAGAAATTCTGATAGACCTGGTATGGCGTGACTTCATCTAGTTGAGGGTTCCAAGTCGTCTTTTATTTCCTGACGCAAACTAAAAATAACATGGCTTGGCAAACAATATGTTCAGATAAATAATTATTAATTAAATAATAATTTAATTACAAATAATTGTAATTAAAAATATGTTTGGAAAAAAATTTTTGGGGGGCGTTAAATACCAGTAATTTGACAAGCACAAACATTAGTAAATTGCGTTACATGATTCATTACAGGGGTCATCGAATGCAAACTTCACTTTTACATGTTGTTTGAAAATAAATGTGTGTTGGCAGTGACAGCAAATCTACCCTATAATGATAAAAATCCATGCAGTGGTTTTTAATTAATCTGTAAAAATAATATTCCCTTTTTCAAATCAAGCCATTGTGACGTCACACCAACAGAGGCCGCTCCCACGATAGTTGATTGACACAGCCGTCTTACCTCAGACCCGTCCTGAGTGAGCTGAGAGCAGACTCCACTGCAGGGGAAGACAAGAATGTCTGAGATTGAGCGATTGAGGTGTCCTGTTTTTGGATGTAATTGTGAACATAGCAGTCGTCATTTACTCTCGACGTCTGAGCCGCTGAAGACACAGAACATTATTTTTGTTTGTGAAGGGAATGCGCTTCAATCTACTTAAATGTATCTATGTTCGTGCGAATCATTTGTGATCCAGATTCACCTACAGCAGAAGTGAGTAATAAGGGTTTTTAATGCATCTTTGCAAATCACCTGTTAATAATGTGCTAGTTAGCAAGTTTCGCTTTTGCTAAAGTAAACAGCCTCAGAGATCAGCTCGTCACTCCACAGAGAGAAGAGAGGGGCGGGATGAGCAGAGCTCATTAGCATTTAAAGGAACATGCAACAAAATTGTGTAAAAAAGGCTGTTTTTTACACTACCATTGAGACATTTTGTTGCAAAGTATGTTATAGAATTTTCATTAAGACCATAAAGAATCATTACAACTTGTGAAAAATGGGCATCTGATGACCCCTTTAATACTACTCTCCCATAAATTGTGCATCTGAAAAGGAAATTCCTACAAAAACATAATCTTTAGTAAATCCTGACAGTACTACTTTAATGTCAAAAGACTGTTAGTAAATCTGGCCCTAAGTGTCATGGATTTTATATAATAATGATAAAATTAAATAGAAGAGAATAAATGTGTTAAATACATTCAATTATTAATCCCTCGTAACATTTACAATTGAAAATATTTTCATTTTTAAACCTAATAGCAGTTACAATTGCTGGACATGTTTTGTCCCATGTCTCAAGAATCAGTGACGTAATGGGTATATGTCGACTGTCACCTGACCAAACCCGAAAACGGGACTCATTGCATCTGTGGATTTTTAAGCTAATCAGCTAACCTAGCTACTTGTTTTTAGTTTTGGCATTTTATTCCATTTTAATATTAAAGAAAAATAAAGTTTTAGATATCAGTCTGATTATGTGATGAACATCAGCTATGATCATCTTTGGTTACTCTTCAGACACACATTAACGAGCGAAGAAACAAGATTTTGTTTGTTTTTTATTGAATTTGAAAGCTGAACAAAACTTACTGTGTTTTTTATTACTGGATGGCAGGTATGCAAAAAAAACATTGAAAACAGCATAGATTAAATGATGAGTTTCAGACTCAAGAATCCACATCGGTATGGATTAAAATCAAGAACTCTACACTTGTCAACCTAGTCCTAGAGTTCACAGCTGACATGTTTACGGGTGAAATCATTAAAGAGTGGATGGGAAATGATGATTTCTAATAGTTAAAAATAAAGATAATTAACATATTTATAAAGCTACAACACTTTGGGATGGCCTCTGGAGCCATAAGATACAAGATTCATGTCTTCTACAAGAGAAATGTTTTGTCTGTTTTAAGTTAAAAGCGATCCACTGTAGTATGCCTGAAGTGACACACTAAAGCGTGCATGAGTGAGGAAAGTTTAGGTGAAGGATATTTTGATTGGTATTATAAGACAGTTATATTATACAGTATGTTACAGATACCTGAAACAGATGTATCTTGCCATTTAAGTGCTGGCTGGGTGTTTTGCCTTTTTTTCTTTTTTGAAGAAGAATTTTTTAAATATTCATTTTAATTTTGAAATAAATTGATCTAGTAAAGTATACAGTCATTGGTGTAATATCATTGGTTGGGTCATATAGACCGTATAACATATTATTGATTGTTGTCAGGAGGGAATGAGAAAGTTAGTTGACACTGTCACATGTGCAAAAGGAAACTCTTCAGTTCTAACAGAAATTATTTTACTTGCACATGAAAACTCAGTGATGATCCCTACAAAGTATAGGAATAAAAACATTCAGGGATTTGCAAAGATTCAGGTGTCCAACCAGTGGTAATACTGTTATTACTGTTTGAATCCCAACCTGATTACAATTACGATAAATGTGTAAGTAAGACATATGTGCCTGTACTCTTCTCCTCACCCTGTTATGTCTCTTTTCGCCCACAGTAAAGTTCTTGAAGGAGAAGCTCTGGCTAAAATGGAGTTGTCAAACCCTGCTAACTTTGGGCCCAAGAAATATTTTCTGAGGGAGTGTATCAGTGAAGTGGAGGGTCAAGTTCCTCATCCTGGATTTGTCCCGCTTCCCAAAGAGATGACTGGCAAATACAGGGCCAAACTGGCTACAGGCTCTGATGAGTAAATACTGTTTGGGATGAATGTAAAAATACCCTCTTATTTAAAAAAAAAAAAAAAAAAAAAAAAAGGTCCTTTATCTTTGATGTTTTTTGACTTTCACTCAGACTGTGATTATGGAAAGCAAACTTGTTTTATAAACTTTCAAAACAATAAATATACAACAATTAAAAATTGGTTATTTATTCTTTTGTGAACCTTTCACAAAACAAAAACCTAAAGAATATCTCACCGTGTTTTCATTCAGTGAATTTTATTAATTATTAGTGTTACATTTGATACCTGATATTGCTTAGTGTAAACACAACATTATCCAAAAGCTAATGGAGAGGTTGTTAGTCACAACATGTTACTCTGATGACACAAATACAGTCACAAAAAGCATTACATTGTCTGTTTTCACTCTGTACAGAAAAGCCTTGATAGAACTCAATAGTTTTGATGTCTTTTTGTGGTGGGCACACATAAACGAAGGATTAATAATACATGCAAGCAAAATTGAGGAGATTTAACATACAGATGGTACAGTTTTTGCACAGCTATTCAGAGGAGCAGCAGGCAATAATGACGATATGCCCAAGTTTGTTACGTCAACACTGGTTTCCATAGCATTGGATGTATTTGAAGAATAGATCAATCATTTAAGTGCAACAAAAATCAGTACTACTAATGGCATAAAACTATGTAAATGTGCACAAACTTAATTACAGACAATTGACACTGATCAACCAAATTTGTAACCAACAGACTGTCCACCCAAAAATTAATAATTGAAGAGATGTTTTATTTTTTGGGCCTGTACAACGAAAGTAATCAGAGTTCTAAAATAGCTTTTGACAGCATCAAAATAAACAATGGTTTGGAACAGAAAGTAACCAGTGAAAGGATTTTCATGTTTGCGGGAACTATCTCTTGGATGTTTCAAAGGTAGAAACACAGGAAATTAGGGTTTCAATTTAGTGAAGTGCTGGTTATCCATTAGATCAATATAAAAAGAGTTCAAAGCTGCAGGAGTGCGTTCATGCTAGACTCTGATACATAAATTAACAAAATTCTAAAGCAAAATGAATTCTGAATCAAAGTAGCTTTGTGCATGAAATACTGACTTTGTTGAACAAGAAATTCTTCGGATATTTCAACAACTTCCATAAAACCTACCCATTTGTATGACTTGAAACTACGTAATAATGTATAATTAAGATTTTGTTCACATAAAATATTAACTGAAATATTTAGCAATGCTAAGACTCACTGTTTTTTTTTTTTTTTTTTTAAATTGATTAAATTACAAATTTAAATCAATGCAACAAATTCAGTTGTTCTGATTATGAATTGTCTGTGTCCCTACTACTTTCTTTCTTTTTCTTTTTGCTTTCTTGCACAGAAATTTCAAATTTGTTTCAAGTGTTTGTCTAGTGCATCTGTAGCTTACATTGTTATTTGTAACTGAAAACAAGCATCACCAATTACAAAATGAGTTGTTATTTTTTTCTTTTCTGCTCTTGTAGTGTGCGTTGCAGGTCCTTTAGGTTCTCTGACAAAAGCTCCACTTCATCAGAACGTCCACTTAACTTGGCATCAAAGATATATGCCCGGATATTATCAATCTGTTGTAGCAGTAGCTCCTCCTCAATGGTGTCATCAACTGCTGCACCATCCTCATCATCCTCTTCATCAAATGGATTGGTTGAGGCAGCTGGAATATCGTCAGAAACCTCTTTAAAAGGGTTACCTCTATCTTCATAATCTTCATCTTCGAAAGGATTTCTAGGTGACTTCACTTTACCTGTATCCGGATCTTCCATTTCATCATTTTCTTCCTCAAACGGGTTGTACTCTTTCTTTCCGTTGGCTGTCTGAGAGTTTGTTGGTTCCTCCTCAGAAGGAGAGAAATGCTCCTCTTCAAAGGGGTTTCTGGTGGGTGGAGTTGGTGTACGTTTATCTCTTTGCCTCTCTAAGGGAGGAGAGTTTCCTAATAGGCGTGACTTTGAAGACCCAGGGCTTCCGATCAAATGTTCTCCTAAGTCACCTTCTTCTTCTTCGTCTCTTTTCTGAACACCTTCTCTGTCTCTGAAATCCAAAGAAGAGTTTTTTGATTGGGTTCTGTACTCAAGCTCTCTTTGCTGTAGATGTTCAATTTGTCTCTGCTGTAGGTCTGCCTCCTCAGCCATCCTCTGTGAAAGCTGGATGGCCTGACTGGTCTGCTGAGCGTCAAACTCATCCTGCAGCTGGCGCAGGTTCTCCTCCAGCATGGCGACTTCATCGGTGCGGTTTGCGGAGCGTGCCTGCCGTAAGAACGACTCAATGTTTTTGATTTGCTGCAGCAGAGGGTCATCCAGCTCAGACCGAGAATGTAGAGTGTCTGATTGTGGCAGCCAGCCACCAGCTTTGGTCATGCGTGGACTTGGAACATCCTCATTTGCGCCGAGGGCCAGACGGTTATTTTCATTCTCCAATCGACGTTTTTGTGCCTCCAGACCTGCCTAAGTTACGTGAGACAAGTCAAAAGTTTTAAAAAAAAATGACATGCATAAAAATGAATTGCGTCAGACCAGCTTTTTATCCAGCAGTTTCACCAAAATTGTTTGCATATGTCTTATTGTACAAGAATGCAAATATTTATTCATTTATTAGAAACTTTAAAAACTTATCTAGACTACTAGTAAATAAATCAGACTCATCACTGATTTACTGATCTGACTCTTAAAATAATTGTACTGATGACCAGGTGCGATTAACCCTCTAGTTGTGTTAGGGTCAAATTGACCTGGAAAAGATTTTCTTTTTCCCGAAAATACTAGTTAATATTATCGCATTGGAATCAAACGTACTGACTTTGGTCCGAAAGAATAATAGAAAAAGGTCTTTCATTCTGGTACAGTTACCACCCACTAACATGCAGCTTCACATACAAGCAAACATTTCAACTTTATTTGATCAAAAAAAGAAAAACAGATTAAGAAACAGAATATGATCACGTTGCCGTTTATTCACCTGTCTCTCCTGCTGCGCCCTTTTCTCCTGCTCCTCTCTTCTCTTCTCTTTAAGCTCCTCAAATTTCTCCTTGGTGGGGAGTGACGTCAGACCCAACAGTTTCTCCTACGGGTGTAAGAAAGTAAGTGTTGAATGGAGAATCTGAACTTATAGCTTCATTCAGTTTTACCTATAAGTTTGTAAACCTCTTGCAGAATTGTCAATGTTTAACATTTTAAAAATATATAAATAAAGATCTCACCTGTATAAAAAGTGTAGCTGTGTAGCGCACCATCCTTTGCAGTTGCAGGGCTTTCGGGTGAGGCTGGACCTCATCTTTTAGTCCGAGTGTGAGTATCTTCTTACTAATGGCAAAAAAAAAACCCACAGAAATGCATGCTGTGAATCCTGATTTAGATCATCACAGTATGCGTCTTTAGTCTGTTTCCTACCTCAGAACATCAATGAGCTCATAGTATTTCTGTATCTCCATCCTTAGTGCAGCAGCATTCACTAGATTATAGGTTGTCTCCCCAGCACTACACAATACAGAGAAAACTTTGGAGTCTGGTAACGTTTAGGATGCGGCAGCAGGCATTAAAATGTCATTTAAAAATGTACAAATGTGCATTTGTAGTGCTCTTCTCATAGCTTGAGGGCTTACTTGAGAGACTCTGCCATGCGTGTGTACTCTGGAGCCTTAGCTTCAACTTTCTCCATACACGTCCTTAACCTCTGCACAGCAAAAACAAACAATACTATGACTAAAGTCTGTGCTGTATAGCTACCATTACAACAATACATTGCTGCGAGCAGCAATCATCAGGATCCAATCATCAAGCACCAATGGCCCATGTGGATGTGGAGGTAATACAATTGTCATGCTCCTCTTTCAATAGAATGTGTTTTTACTGCAAAGTCAACACGCTTGGAATTTTCACTGGCATAGAAGGGTTTGATGGAACAATTTACAAAAAAAACATGCTATTCTGAAAACATGCAAAAGAAATATGAATGTATATGCATGATGGATAATCGTTATATTAAACTATGGGCTGCATGAGATATTACTGGTTATTCAATGTTTAATAACCCTAGTGAAAATAAATATACGAAAATGTATTTAAAATACATTTATTTCATGCTAAGTATACTAGAAATACATTTACATATTATATAGTTAATAGCTATATAATGGTATATTTAAAAACTGCTAAAACTGGTATATTTAAAGTCTGCTAAACTGGAACAACTAATTTTGTGCTTAAATTGCATTTAAAGGCCGATATCAATAGTAACACTAGGCTTACTATTAAGAAATTGTGCATTGTGTACAAGTAGTGCGAAGTGTATTTACAATTTTTTTATTGAGTTTCAAGACTTAAACTATACTTTAGTAGAAAAATATTTAGTAGAAAATAAATGCATTTTAAATCTATTCCTTTTTTTACTAGGGAATACAAAACGGTTAAAGGCTGTTGGAATATTAATCACGTTTCTGCATTTGCTCAAACTGACGTGGACAGTGATAGGGCAGCATGAGCGAATGCAATTGACATTTGTGCTTTAGCTCTGTCTACTGTTGTTTTACATGAAGTGGCTAAAATAAATAATAATTCCGTCCAAAATCATTTTGTCAAGAGAAAAAGAGGAAAGAATACCATTTAGCACATGTAGCATGCACATTTTAACTGATAAGACTCTTTCACTTTTTCTCAAATGGCAGTGAAAGAGCCATGTTTTATTTTTTTCTATGGAGAACATTGAGAAGTGGTCTCCAGAGACATTCATTTCTAAGGAACACAGTTGTGATAAATATGTCATTTACACATTTCTGTTCATTTCGGGTTAAATAAACAACTAAAAACGCTTGAATCTAAAGTTCGTACCTCATAGAGTTTGACGATATCAGGCACGTGGTCTTTTTCCTCCAGTTTGTGCTGATGCCGGAGTAGTGCGTTCATGCAGTGATGGCAACAACGTACACGGTCCTCATCTTTCTCCTCCAACACAGAGGTGACAGATGAGATGCTGGTAATGGAGCCACGACGAGAAGTCTGCATCACCGGGACTGTAGTTCCAGGAGACCCGCTCTGGCCAGGAGCCCACAGGGCCTCCCTTGTTCCACTGGTTAATTTATCTGTAAGCACAGTATAGTATGTTCACATGATCTACTTCATTCAACGTAAAAAAAAAAAAAGAAAAAGAAAAAGACTATTTTCCCTAAGACATTTGTGATATGCTTCGGATGAATGCGCGATAGACATAATAATCAAAATCAAAAAGACCAATTCTGGAAAAGGGGGCAAGGAGCAGCTGTTCACTCACATTTAAAGACACATGTGTTTCTGCTTCCCCTCAAAATAGACATTTTCAAAATGATATAATTAATGATCTGTGGGGTATTTTGAGCTTAAACTTCACAGACACATTCTGGACAGACCTGAGACTTACATTACATCTTGTAAAAAGGGGCATAATAGATCACCAAAGTGTATAGCACTTTCCATTTAATCTAATATATGTAACTCACATGCCAGTGGCAGAGGAATAAACTCGGTGCACTTTCTGCACATAATGGACCCACAGAGTCTGCAATGGTGACGACGGTTGCGGATGTTGAATTTGCCCCCACAATCAGGGCAAAATGGCACATCCTGATCATTCACCCAGGATACCACTGACTTCTCAAGTGCTGAGAAAACAAAGCATAGTAGTCACATTTTAAGTCATTTTTTTAAACAGTACAAAGCACATGTGTAATTATTTTGTTCACGTACATCTTATTTGCGCTGCATCCATGTTGGTTCTGTCAAAGGACGTTAGCTGGCAACAAAAAGTAAAGTAGTCATGTGAAACAATTTGTTAAAATTGTTTTTATTTACAATTAATCCATTATTTAAATTTATCAGATAACCTTAAGTGCACAAAAAAACAAAAAAAAAAAAAAAATCAATCCAGACATTTCTAGCTATGCAAGCTAACATGTTCCAAAAAGTGTTAATACACATTTCAACTATTGGGTGCTGTTGTGTAAGTGTAAGCTGAAAAGTCAGTTCTGTCTTTCAGGTTAACTACTTAACTACTACATTAAGCATGCACTGTACTGTAGAACTAAGCCATGCATTTGCAATGTGTCTGTCTTCACATATTTGCTTAGAGTACATCAACAATCACACAAGACACAACTGAAATTACTAGGAAGACAATAGACAAATATTCACCTTTTCTAGTCGTATAATGCATTTGTTGACTTCAATAACATAATGGTCAATTCTTGCAGCTCTCTGCTTCTTAAAAAAATCCAAGTGACTGCGGGTGGCTCCTATTATAACAGAAAACTTATTACAGTCTGACAATGACAACTGTCAGACTGTAAACACCTAATGATACAGGAACAGCTTGTCTTGCTTTGAACTGAAAATTTTATCAAATTAATTTTTTTTTTTTTGTAAATTTGTCTTCGGTAGTAAGAACCTCACCGAGCTCCTGCGGCTCCCACATGTAGGGGTCCACTCCTCCATAATAAAATGATTCATAGCTGTTGTCTGTCCGCTCGTCTCCTTCCCGCTTTAACAGCTTGTCTTTGGCTTTCTTTGCCTTTTGCACCAGGCCTGAGAAACGATGTGAAAAATGCAGCTGAATACATCAATTCCTCCACTTAAAAGGAAACTAGGGTGTAAACCGACAGAGTTCTAGAAGAATCAGTGTACTCCGCCTAAATAAATGACTCATTGTCTGTATATAAAACATGGTTATAGTATGTCCAGATTTTACTATGCTTCAGGTCATGAAGAATTTTGGATGGATGCAAGGCCTTTTTAGGTCTACTATCAAGTTTATACTGGCTTCCATGGCTGCAGAACACTGTGTTTTCCTGCCAGATGGCAAGTTGGTGTGTCAAAACACTATTGTGAAAATTGGCAGCAGGAGGACCACAGAGGCCTTGGCTATGTATTGATGACGGAATCTGAATACAAATTATAATAACATGATAACAAATACCAGTTTGCAATATCTCAACAGCTAAAATAGCTGCAAGAGAATGGCACTGGAAATCTTGCGCATTCAAGTTACAAATAGCAGGCCTTACTCCTACGTTAAAATTAAGGTGTATAGACTTTCTTTTAAATAAGCAGGACTTAACTACCAAGGAAATCCTTTAGAAATGATAGCAACATATTAGGGCTGTGCAAATAATCGCATGCGATTATGATGCGCATCTCTTCAGTAATGCCGGTTCCGTGATTAGTCGTAAATTGCCATCACGTGCAGTCAGACGCATTCATTATGGAGCGGCACTCACTACAAAGAGCCCATATTGCGCGGCTTGTCAGTGAATTTCGGCTCTTTCGGCTCTTTCGGCTCTTTGTAGTGAGTGCCGCTCCATAATGAATGCGTCTGACTGCACGTGATGGCAATTTACGACTAATCACGGAACCGGCATTACTGAAGAGATGCGCATCATAATCGCATGCGATTATTTGCACAGCCCTACAACATATGAATAGATTTGTCCTGTGTTTTATTAAACAAACCTGCATCTAGGCTAAATTTATGCTGATAAATATGATAAGCTCTGGACTGTTTTACTCAGTAAGGATTGATCTAACAGTCTATCACACAGCAGAAATAAACAAAACAGCCAGTCAGTGCATGTCACTAACAAGCCTGCTTAGTGTGTGTCCCCGTGTGAATGAGCGAAACAGTTTTGTCTACCACGCACGCACATTTGAAGCTTGTGGTCAAAGATCTTTACGACAAACTGCCAAAAGTAAATTTAAGTTTAACTTGAAGAAATTACGAACGAAATTTATTACTATTTTATTCTAAAAATCAGTGCTGTTCTTTCAAAGCTTCTATTAATCAAAAAATTCTGAAAAAAAAAAAAAAAAAAACTGTACACAATTATTTTCAACATAACGATAATAATTTTTTTAAAAATATATTCAAACAGAAAAGTGTTATTTTAAATTGTACAAATATTTCACATTGTTACAGTTCTTGCTGTATTTTGGATCAAATGAATGCAGCCCCAGGGAGCAGAAGAGCCTTTCAACTCTTTTAAAACATAAAAAATCTTACTGATCAAACATTTTTTAATGGTAGCATTTAATATATCCATGTACATTTATGTAACTATTTTTATTATTATTTTAAATCTAATTTAACCATAGTTATGACAGTTACACTGTACAACTCATGCACTTTATACCCGAAAAATTGGTACTAACTACACTTAATATAAAAAAGCTTAAATCAAATCATTCTCACGGATTTTGTTTTAGTCAAACTTCTTAAAGTACTGGTGTAGTGCACAATGACTGGTGGGTAAACTGAACATGTACACTCGCTTCGGACTGGGATCTTATTAAGATGGCAGAATAAACTGTGAAGTTCACTTTGCACAGCACTTACGATCGAATGGAACACGCCTCATAATACACTTGGCACCGCAACACATGAGACACTCTATTCTTATTTATTCCCCTGAATAATGGAATATGAAAAATGGCAATCAATCTGAGGACTTTAGTCCAGCTTACTTCTCAGCTGACCACCAACGTGGCGGTTGTCACCGGAGTGTTCCTCTTCATAGTGGCCTTGTAGCTGGTAGAATGACTGGAGGTCTTTAAAACAGAGTGGACACAGGAAGCCCTCCTTCACCTCTGTTGAGTCCTCTAATGAAGGTGGGTAGATGGAGGCCATAAGGTAGGTTTGGATGTGAGAGGCTGGATCCAAATCTTCTCAGATTATGAGTCCCCTTTCTGACAGCACCGGCCATGCCAGACCCTGTCCATCACTCAAACAGTCATACATGCAAAAATACATTAATATTACATAACAAAGCATGTGACTTCTCAAAAAAAGACACATTTATATCATGTTAAATATTCTAAACATATTCTGCTATATCATGTTAAATTTTCATGTTAAAGGTTTACCCATGGTATTTCCATGAAAAGGTATTTCCATGTTATAAAAACAGACACACTTGTATGCATACTAAATGCTTCATCTCAGTGTCTAAGTCTTAATTAGGCACTTGCCCTTAGATAAAAATTGATGCCCATGCAATTATTGTATGGACTTACACAGTTCAGTTAAATGATAATGCAAACTATTTGCTGAAATAACCACAACATTACCAACAATCCGAAATAAGAATGCATGGTTTATCTGTCAGTCAGATGTGCGTCCACTACTTGAGCAATGGTCATTTGCCCAATTCATTTTATTAATACAATAAAGTAGCATCACTAAAAATGCCAAGCTCTAATTTAACATAAACCAAGATGGAGGAAAAAAAAGATATTCCTTAATTCATGGTACTTAATCAAATTGTCATTAAGTGTAGTACACAATTTTGTCTAAAGCCTTACTAATCAAAATCATAAGCTCAATCACAGCCCCCCCTGAAGGTCACTGTGTAATTCGCACCCTCTTAAATCTAGGACTGCGTTCTGCTACTAACACTTTTGTTTAGAATTATAAAGATGTGTTTTTTGCTTGGGTCTGCGGTTTGTTTGTTTATTTAATCTTTATTTTTGTGTTTTACACATACACATACACAGACCTTAACGTTTTCTAATAAGAGTATTTATGTATTTATTTATTTTTATTACCTTTTTTCTTTTCAGTTGGAACATGAACATTTTAAATTCGAGTTATAAACAACATAACGACAAATACTTTCCAAAAGCACTGAATTATATAGGTTGGACAAAGCTAGACCTGAAATAGATACTTCAGTCAAAAATGAAAATTCTGTCATTCGCAGATTTTTTTTCAGTTGTGTGTTAACCTAAAAGGCTTACATCAAGTAAACAAATGTTCAATCTATCCTCTATTGTAAACATGCTCGCCTGTCTGTTAGTTTGTCAGCAGGCCTTACGTAAATCACAGTGAAATGAGAAAGGAATCTACCTTTTTCCTCAGTGACAAGGTTTCACCTCCTTAAAAGCCACTTAAATACGAATGCTTAGAAATATCGTCAATAAACGCGCTTTAAATGAACAGTAAAGAGCTGATCATATATACGATCGTGTGACTCGGTTTACTAGGCGTGATCACAGGAACACTGAGCTAACGTACACATCACATCATCGTGTCAAAATAAAAGTCCCCCTTAAATTAATTTAGTGAAGAGATTCTTGTTGAATTTCTTCTTCTCCTCCTTCTTCTTTTTCTTCTTCTTCTCCTCCTCCTTCTTCTCTCTCTCTCTCTCTCTCACTCACTATGGTTGGTTTTATTTTTTTGTATTTTTTTTTAACTTTAGGAGAAATAAAGAAACAATAAAGTAAATAACAAATAAATAAATTCAAAAGATAGATAAAACTAGTATAGCTATATTTATTATTAGGGCCCGAGCACTGCAGTGCGAGGAACCTATTGGAATTGCTCCGTTTATTATTAGGGCCCGAACCTCTAAAAGAGCAATTAATATGCTTAGAATTTCATCAAACTCAACACCGCTGAGTTTGATTAATTAGAATAAGAAGTTGATATTTTCCACAAGTTGATTTATGATTCTTTGATTTAAAATTCTCAATGGTTTTGTAAAACAACACCCTTTTTACCTTGTCAAAATGAGCTCTGCAAAAATCATTTCATTCTAAGGGACTGTTCCTTTAAATGCAAATGAGCTCTGCTCGCCCCGCCCCTCTCTTCTGTCTGTGGAGTGACGAGCCTGTTTACATTAGCTGCGTTTAGCCGCTAAACTTCCTAACTACCATGTTATAAGGAAAGGTGATCGCAAAGATTCATAAGAAAAGCTTATACTCACTTCTGCTGTAAGTGAAGCTGGATCATGAATGATTTGCGCGAACATAGATGGATATATGTAGATCGGGAGGTGCATTCCCTTCATAAACAAACATAATCCACTGCATCTTCAGTGGCTCAGATGTCAGGAGTAAATGACTACCACTATGTTCATTATTACATCCAGCAACACAACACCTCAATCGCTCAATCTGAGATATTCTTGTCCAACTTACATCCCTGCTCCGGCATCGAAACAATGGAGGTTGGACTGTTACAGCTGGTCTGAGGTAAGACGCTCATGTCAATCAACTATTGTGGGAGCCGCCTCTTTGGGTGTGACGCCACACTGTCGAATGGCTCAATTTGAAAAAGGGGATATTATTTTTACAGATTAATTAAAAACCACTGCATGGATTTTTATCATTATAGGGTAGATGTGTACATACACTGACAACACGCATTAATGTTCAAACAACATGTAAAAGTGAAGTTTGCATCCGATGACCCCTTTAAACTAATTCAAGCATACCATGTTCAGTCTGCACCAAACTTCATATGTTTAATAAAAGTGAAGGCCTGAACACATCTATATTAATATTCATTTATAGGCACAGCACCACCAGCTGACAGCAGGAAGTTTGGCACACATAAATGACTTTGATATATTCCTCCTATATTTCTATATTAAAAGCATAGTGCCCACCATTTGCTGTTTTCCTAAAGCCACCGGTCGGCGGTGAGCCCGGGTGTGAGGGCCCTTTCATCGCTGCTTGTAGCTTTAATTATTATTAACACAAATATAATACCAATACCAAAAGTTCCTAATCGGACTAGGAGGACTGGAGACCAGGAGCAGACTGGCCATTGGGAGCACCGGGAGAAATCCCGGTGGCCTGGCAGTCGGTTGGCCCACTGCCCTACACTTTTTAAATATTGTTGTTGTTTTTGTTGCCTGCAGAATGTAACGTTACTAAAGTGATTATTTCCGAATTCGCCATTCAATAATAAAACTCCAATAAATCATGAATCGGTTAGTCTTGATTGGCAACGCGATACGCCTCGTGAATGTTCCGCTTATCCGCGCATTCGCCAAAAGGATGTGAGACTCGAGAATGGAGCGGAAGTGCCCAGGTGGAGCAGAGAGACAAATGTGAGAGGGGGTTCAATCTTCAACTGGCTGGCGGGAGTCACTGGCAGGTCACGTGACCTGCCAGTGGCTGGTGGCAGCTGCCAGTCTGATTTTGGGCGGGCTGACTGGCAGCTGCCAGCTGGCAGTTGCCAGCTGGCAGTATGCCTCAACAAGTTTCAGCAACAACAGATTTTCGGCAGATTTTGTGTTTTGTGCTTAATTTCTTATTGTGAACCTGTTCAGTTCTTTATTTTTAGCGCGATTAAAGTGTTTAAATGGCGGTGATTCCGACTGGTTGGTTAATGCCGCTTCTACTGGTCGCTCATTCAGCCGCAAGAGCGCTCCGAGTTCAACGCGTTCTCTACCACTTCTACTACAAGGAAGTATATTATTTCATGATTATTAATATCTTCTTATGGATCTTGTCTTTTAATTTGCCGACGTTTTATGGAGTTTTATTATGAATAAAGTGTTTAAATGGCCGTGGTTTCAACTGGCAGCTTATTGTCGCTTCCACTGGCAGTTCAGTCAGACAGCCGCGAGAGCGCTCCGAGGTAACGCGTTCTCTGCCACTCTTGCTACAAGGAAATATATTATTTCATGATCGTTAATATATTCTTAAGGGTCTAGTCTTTTAATTTGCCGACGTTTTATGGAGTTTAATTATGAATAAGGTGTTTAAATGGCCGTGGTTTCAACTGGCAGCTTATTGTCGCTTCCACTCCCAGCTTAGTCAGCCGCGAGAGCGCTCCGAGGTTAACGCGTTCTCTACCACTCTTGCTTCAAGGAAATATATTATTTCATGATCGTTAATATATTCTTATGGGTCTAGTCTTTTTATATGCCGACATTTTATGAGTTTTATTATGAATAAAGTGTTCAAATGGCCGTGTTCTCAACTGGCAGCTTATTGTAGCTTCCACTGGCAGCTCAGACAGCCGCGAGAGCGCTCGGAGTTTAGGCAAAGCGTCAGTAAGCAACCAGTCGTGATCACGTTCATTTGACCGCTTTAGTTGTGGAAAAAAAAAAAAAACTAAAACGTCAATCATACTAAAGAACAGAGTCATAAGAATACATTCATAACAATAAAATTGTGTATTTCCTTGCAGCGAGAGTGACAGAGAACGCGTTATACTCACAGATCTAAAGCGGTTGAGACTGCCAGCCACCAGCCCGCCACTGGCAGGTCACGTGACCTGCCAGAATCAGACTGGCAGCTGCCACCAGCCACTGACAGGCAGACTGGCAGCTGCCACCAGCCACTGACAGGTCACATGACCTGTCAGTGGCAGCTCCTGCCAGCCAGTTGAAGATCTAACCCCTACTGACAAATGTCCTGTTCAGGACTTAAAGTAGAGGTCAGTCAGTTACATTTGTAAATAGACTATTGTACTTTGTCTTTGTTTACTTAGTTAAGCATTAAACTCCTAGCAAAAGTTAGCAGTTGCAGTCATTTACTGCAAAATTTTACAAAATCATGGATTTCATGTGACGTCACACAGTGGTGCTGCCGCCATTTGTAGGACCGAATTGCAGTTCCGTCTATCTGCTGTGTTGTGATAACAGCAAATAACAATGGATTATTTACCAATAGATGTGGATGTATGGGTTCATTTCGATTAAATATTTCTCATAAGCATAGATGAGTTTTTACATTTTAGTATTTTACTTTAGCAAGCTCACAAAGGAACTTGCAAAATGTTAATTTCACGTGCAAGACTGCTGATTTGCCAGAAGACTTTCGTTATGCTCCACCTAAAGCTTATAAATCAACAAGATGTTTTAGATCTGTGACAAGTCACTATTCTCTGCTTTAGAGGTGTTTTGAACTTACTGTTTGAATGCTTTGCTTACTAGATCCTTGGACTTTCCAGGGGTTTAACAGTTTCAAATTATGTGATCACAACTCCCTGCTTCTTTTCATATTTAAGGTATTGTTTTTGTTAGCCTATAATGTACTAATTCGAGAGCCCGGTCACGTGAAAACGTGTATCAATAACACGATTTTCTGTTTGTACTTTGCATCCTATTTACATGCTGAAATTGACTTTGGCGTGCATATGATATGCATGTGTTTGACGTGAATAAACAGAACTTGGATGGATTAGTTACGGTTGTCTCAGATTGACTGTGTCTAGAATCTGGCACTGAGTATACAGACATCCAAGACCCGGTGCGGCAGATGGGCAAGTCTCTTGCAGGTGAGAATTTACCTGAAACTGGCCCGAGTGTATGGAGAAAGATTGTGTATGAGGTCAAAATGGTACATTTTCACTAAACTTTAGTGGAGTCAGCAGTTCGCTTGATAGTAAATGTATGGGACTGACTTGGCTTTGATGAGAAATTCAAACCACTGATAAAAATGCTTAAATCTAGTCCTGTTTGCAACAATGGTGCAGAATCATAGACAAAATTCTTAATTCACATGTCATAAAACAATGCTTGGAGAGTGATACAAAATCATAAATCTTTTTCAAAAATGTCAGTAAAAATGTGACTCCCACATCTTTATGGACTGTGAATTTAATGAACAATTTAATGAATTGAACATAGGGCTTAAGAACACTTTTCTTTATGCTGTAGAGGGTTAATTGGTTGAGTCATGCTATTACAGTGGTCTCTCTGCCTCATTTTGTTTATCTTTTTCAGAATCTGCCAATATACTTGCATCATTCTTTTTTTTTTTTAACAGCTTTAAACAGGTTCTGTTATTTTGCCATATATTAGGGAAATATAGAGCACTTAGAATTTAGAACTTAGACGGCCCATGTGCAGAATCCTAATAGAGTTGCAAATAATGCAGTCGGCGCGTCTCCTGTCGGCTGTACATGGAAGCTTAGTCAGATGTTTTATTTATAATTAATTACGATCAATATAAATTTGTGGATCAAACCAATGATTTGAGGTATTCTTGACTGAATCGGTCTAAGATGTCAGACCAACGCTAGCAAATGTTTGGTGAGAATGTAAAGATAATAGTATCAGATAATAATATTCAGATAACACTGATCCAGTGTTATTCTAAAAGCAAATAGAAGCAATCAACATGATTAGGGACTCCAGATTATGAGCATAAACTACAAACAACATCACATGATACAAACTAAAGTGACTTATCTCAATTAACTGGACTACATTAAAACTATTCCAAAAGCTGAGGGTTAAAGCTGAGGTAGAGTAAACAAAAAAAAAAAAAAAAAAAAAAAAAAAACTTCTAAGGTTATTGTATTTCTGTCCTGAAAAATGTACACATTAACACTAACAATCCATTTCTAATAAAATCACTAACAATCAAAAAGATCTAGAACTCAAATATTAAATCTCAGTGCGAAACTTGACAGTGGTGTTCTTCATCTTCTGTTTGTAGACCTCATCAAACTGTTCATTTTGTGCCACAGTAAAGTGACTTTTCCAGTCTCCAACTTTCCCTTTTAAAACACAAACAAAAAGAAGATAAATGCAAGCGAAAGGACAGAACTATTTAATTAAACAAGATGATTCAGTGGTCTAATAACCTTTCCGCATGAATGGTGAGATCTTGAAGTCCATGAAAGGGATTGTGACATGGTTGGTCACCTTGTTCTGTTTCATGGCATCAAACTGAACCCCTTTTGTTATTTTTTCCCTCTCTTCAACTAAAGTGGACAAACCCAAGAAGGAGCACAAACGTTCTACCTCACGTCCAGTGTCCTGGAAAAGGCAAAGAAAATGCACACTTTATACACATTTAACATTGATCTTACATTTTATAAAACTGTCACTTCATGAATGTGACTTACTTCAACCAAATCCTCATAGAACAAGTACAGTAGATTAGAATATGTCTGTTTTTTCTCCCACCATCCACTGACATGGTCGAACCATGGACCAAACACATCTGATGAGAAATTGCTAATGTTAAAACATGTCTCCATGACAAAGTTCTTTACTGATAATGTAGAGTTTGAGAGGTTTGAAATGAGAAATCATAAATATATCAGCATTCCTAAGTTTTCATTTTTTATAACATTCTTTTAAAATGAATTCATGACATAAAAATTCTTCAGTCATAAATCACACCCAAGATGTGATTGCTTAATAAGATTTACTTCCACTGTTTAACTTACTTTTTCCTTTCATAAATTTCTCTAAGTAGTGGTCCCAGTCCCCTGGTTCAGGCTGTACCATGTTCATTCGATCAAAATGAAAATAGGAAACTGCGTTGTCTTTTGCATTACGTGCAACATACACAATCTGGAGAGAGTGAAATAAAACAAAATATATATTATTTCAAAAAAATTAATTATAATTAATTTTTAACAATTATTATGACATTGTACAGCACTTGCTATGTCTTAATCAGAGAGTTACACTTTCATTACATTTATTTTAGAACTACTGTACAGTACTTTACTTTTCTTAAAGCTGCAGTGTTTAATTTTCAGTACCAGGACCAAACTTAACTCCAAACATGACTATTTCCCAAACATATCTGCTATTTGTCAATCAAAGAGGTAGTCTTCAGCATAGATTGTATTTAAGGTAACCCATTTGGTTAAAGGAGAAGTCCACTTCCAGAACAAAAATTTACAGATAATGTACTCACCCCCTTGTCATCCAAGATGTTCATGTCTTTCTTTCTTTAGTCGTAAAGAAATTATGTTTTTTGAGGAAAACATTTCAGCATTTTTTCTCCATATAATGGACTGATATGGTGCCCCAAGTTTGAACTGTTTAAATGTGGCTTCAAACGATCACAAATGCGGTTGTAAATGATCCCAGCCGAGAAAGGGGTCTTATCTAGTGAAATTATCAGTTATTTTCATAAAAATAATTTATATACTTTTAATGTCAAACGCACGTCTTGTCTTACTCTGCCTGGACTGTTTTTGTTCCGGTTCATGACAGTTAGTGTATGTTGAAAAACTCCCATCTCATGTTTTCCCTCAACTTCGAAATTGTCCTATATCAATATTTTACCTTGTTTGTTAAGGGTGTTTGATCTTCTTTGCACGTTCACTTTGCAAACACTGGGTCGGTACTTCTGCAGCGATTTTTGAAGTTGAGGGAGTTTTTCGACATACCCTAACTGTCTTGAACCAGAATACACAGAGTTCAGGCAGAGTAAGACAAGACGAGTGTTTGAGATTAAAAAGTATTTAAATTGTATTTTTTTTTTTATGAAAATAACCAATCATTTCGCTAGATAAGACCCTTCTTCCTCGGCTGGGATCGTTTACAACCGCATTTGTGATCATTTGAAGCCGCATTTAAACTACATTTTGGAAGTTCAAAATTGGGGCACCATATCAGTCCATTATATGGAGAAAAATCTGAAATGTTTTCCTCAAAAAAACATAATTTCCTTACGACTGAAGAAAGAAAGACATGAACATGACAAGGGGGTGAGTACATTATATGTGAATCTTTGTTTTGGAAGTGGACTTCTCCTTTAAGGCTATGTTAACACTCATCAAAATTTTGATAGTCCACGGTATTCACACTTTTCAAAGAAATCAAGTTACAAATGAGTTACTTATAGTCAGCTTTGCACATTAAACTGTGCGAGAACAAAGTTAGAAAATTATTAGGAAATTATTATATGTAAACAAGCCTCTCACTGATTATTCTTACACATTTCTTAAAAAGGAAAAATATGAAGATAATATCCTAACAGACCGTCAGACCTTAGCAGATTGGATTACATATTAACATCTAGCAGTCACATCATACAGTCGAAATAATACCCAGTACTTTACCCTTGAGTTCTGCTCCCAGAAGGACTTGGGTACTAGCTGAACAGGTAAATGAGTTTTGATGATACGGGGAACGGTGCTCAGATTATCCACCATTTCTGTCCCTGCAACTGATAATTAGAATGTTGTTCTAAATCGGAAGTGTCATTGCTATCACTGTGGCTACACCAAACACAGCTAAGACCTCTGAACAATTTATAATACACAATAAGTCAACAATATAAGAGTAGGTGATTAGCTGAAATGTTTTAAAGAATTTGTAATGATATTATATATGGAAAGTTTGTCAGGCTGGATTTGTTGAACATTCTTAGCATTCAAAACTTAATTTCCTCTGTCCTTAATGACAAAAAAAAGTATACATTACTATCACATGTAGTGTGTTTTAATGTGTTTAAGATTAAGTTGCTCTGTTTTGCTTGTTTGTTAAAAGTCTTTAAAAAAAACTTGTTCAGTTTCCTCATTGTACACTTAATTTGATTTGATTGTACTACACAGGACCTTTACAGAAGAGTGAACCTCCATAATGGATATTCCAGCGGTTCACCTCCTTTGCCTGGAGAAACAGGATTGCTCTCTTGAGGACCATGCAGATCTAGCTTTCCTGACTCACTGCCCAGACAGCTGCCTGCGCACTTTTTATGATGTCAGACTAAATACTGCGATGAAGGCAAAGCTGTCCGGTGAAGGTCTTCACGGGGGTTTCGCCGCCTTTGTGGAGTGGGTGCTGGTGAACTGTGTTTCAGCTTATACCATCGGTGCTGTGGAGGATGTCACCAGCCCCACTTCCAATCCAGTTGTAGTGGAGTACAAGTAAATGGGAATGGAGTCCTGCCCACAATTCCACCAATGAGGGTGAGGTGTCACTGGCCTCTAAACTAATTCATATTTTGAAAGCATTTGATCCTCTGTTTTTCTCGTCTCCTCTGGCTCCCCCCAACCCTGGTTTGCTGAATCTCTTGAGTCTCCACTGGTTTTGCGCAGGTCCTACTCTCCTGAATTCCCATCCAGCCTCTGTCTCCCATCTCCTCTTTCAGACTCGGCTTGTTCCTTGGCTACTTGCTTCCTTGTCTCCACCATGACCTGTCATCCCACTGTCTGGATCCTCCTTCTGTCCAACTCCGCCTTTGTCCTCAGTTGCTCTAGCTCCATCAGCTTGGTTCTCTATTGCTTGTCCCCATGATGTTATTCTTCCACATCGGTTTCCATAGATACTCATTAGTCCCTCATGTGTTCATAGTTCTCTTAATCAAGTCAAGTCAAGTCACCTTTATTTATATACCGCCTTTAACAATACAGAATTGTGACAAGGCGGCTAATTAAAATTTAACTTAGCTTCATTGGTATGATTGTATAGTATTGCCAAAGCATTTGCCATTACATGAGGCCATAACATCTCCCTGTATATTTAAGCCCTGAGTTCCTTCTGTACATTGTTCAATTTCATCTAAGTTAAATGTGTAGTGTGTTACTCTGTTTCCCAAGTTTTTTAAAAACTCCTTGTTAAATTTCTTCATCCTGCACTTTATTTGGATTGTACCACATTATTGCAGCATTAATGCAGTCATTTATGAACACATAACAATATGATAAATTCTAACATTCATCTCTTCCTTACAACTCCAATGTTTATCCATGCAAAATAAAGTTTGAGATTTAAAAGTATTTTTTTTTTTCTATTAAAAAAATAAACGATTGTTTCGCTAGATTAGACCCTTCTTCCTCAGCTGGGATCGTTTACAACCACATTTGTGATCGTTTGAAGCTGCATTTAAACTGCATTTTGGAAGTTCAAAATCGGGGCACCATATCAGTCCATTATATGGAGAAAAATGCTGAAATGTTTTCCTCAAAAAACATACTTTCCTTATGACAGAAGAAAGAAAGACATGAACATCTTGGATAACAAGGAGGTGAGTACATTATCTGTAAATTTTTGTTCTGGAAGTGGACTTTTCCTTTAAGAAAAAAGTCATTTTAAGTATAACTACAAGCAATACAATTGATACAATACAATTTGTGTCAAAGCAACTTCGCAGTGATGAAAAAATGGCAGTATAGTTTTTCTGGAGACAGCTAGTGTTCTGTTGTAAATCAGCATAAAGACAATAGTGTCTTTATTCAGATCAAGTCAGTTCAGTGTTGGTTAAGCTCAGATTGAGCTGCATGAAAAATCATATTTTTAACTGTCTTCACAATTTTTGCTTCTCTCAATTTTTTTAACTATAATAGTCTGCTCTTATGCTGCTCTTTTTGAATTACATGTTGACTTTATATTTTATTGTTTGTTTAAAGGGTTACTCCACCCCAAAATGAAAATTTTGTCATTAATCACTTTCCCCCATCTTATTCCAAACCTGTAAAAGCTTTGTTTGTCTTCGGAACACAATTTAAGATATGTTGGATAAAAACTGGGAGGCTTTTGACTGTCCCGTTGACAGCCAAGTAAATACCACTGTCAAGACCCAGAAAAGTATGAAAGGCATCATTAAAATCCAAAATCCAGTCCATCTGCCATCAGTGGTTCAATCAAAATTTTATGAAGCGACAAGAATACTTTTTGTACGCACAGAAAATAAAAATAGCAACTCAATTCAACAATTCAACGTCTCATCTGCATCACTATAGCACTGTGGTGCAGCTGACACAGTTTGCGTCCAGCAGATACTCTCCAGAATGGCACTACAGTGATGCAGATAAAGTTATTTTTATTTTCTCCCGGTTTTTATCCAAAATATCTTAAACTGTGTTCCGAAGACGAACAAAGGTTTTACGGGTTTGGAATGACAAGTGATTAATGACAAAATTTTTATTTTGGGGTGGAGTAATCTGTTTATATATATATATATATATATATATATATATATGTATTTTTCTAAAACATAAACCAGTCGGCAGCATGCCACCATTAAATAAAAGCTAGAAAGTTTAGGAACTAATTGTGACAGACACAAAAAAGTTGGGCTTTAATAAAGATTTGGGAATTACCCAACTACATGCTTACTGGCTGTACAAGTAATAAAAAACTTTATAAGAAACACTTGTGAGTGATATGGTTAGATGTTCTGCAGGGATCTTGGTTTTATTGTCTCCACAGATAAAGGTTAAGTTTCTGGAACTAATCTGGAACTAAAATAAATTGAGTGAATTGTAAGTCTCTTACATGTTGAAAACTCCTGAAAACATGACTCTAGGAATGGGATTCTTATATAGATGGGCTCGGAAGTCTGACGCTCTGGATCATCATTACCGAAATACAGAAGGTCCAATATATAAGAAACCCATGTGGTACCTAGAAAAGCAGTGAAAAGGGAGTTTTAAAACAAATGTTTTGAAGGTCAGTTAGGAAAGAAAATACGTGGATCCGTTTGATAGTGTTATCTAATGATACAGTAAGCAATTTAGAGTCAAGTTAGTGTGCTGGCTAAATTGATTTAAACAAAAACCTAGTGAAGCAGTCTCACCTGCTTTGGGATATGTGGCGATTAGAATGTCATCAGGTCTGGCTTGAAAATTTTTCACTTTTTCCCAGTTGTCAGTGAAAAAGTGAGTCATAGAAATACCCTCAAAATCAAACATCTCTGGCCGACAAGGCAGTTTCTTCTGCAGCACAGAAAGGTTTTCATATAATGCACTTAATATTTATTAGAGAATCATCACCGGCCATAAACAGACAATGTCACAAGCCTGTTAACAAACAAGATTTCACATACATGTGCATTGCCAGTCACAATATTATTAAAATAAGTATTGAGTAACTTTTTCTTTTCATCTATTTATTTTTAGGAATACAAGTAATATTTAATGCAATGCATATACTATTTAATATTCATTAAGTGTTACTCTGATATGGCACGATCTGAACAGATTTTAAAACACTAGTCATCATACACTCTCTGATTCATAAATGAGGATCACACACTAAAGGATTGCCAAGTTGTTCTGAACACAACACACTGGTGCAGAAACATGTGCCTTGTTGCTAGAGGCATGGCAAATGAAAACTATATGTGTTCCTCTAAAATCAGCTCACAATATCAAACATGACTGATGTCCTCCAACTGGGTGGAATCATAGTCTGAAGCTAAAACACAGCAACTGGTGTCAGCTTATCCAGGACTGTAAATCTGGGCAAAAATCTGGGCAAACGTCATGTAGTGTATTCCAGGCTTCATTCATTTCTAAAACTATAAAAGAACCATTTACTTACTGAATCCATGTCAGGGATTTCCATTATGGTGAAGAAGTGTTTTTTTTTTTCCTAAAAACCTTGTTTAAATCCTGTCCTTTTCTCCTATCTTTTACTCTTCTACTAGCTTTCTTTGCTCCACAAAATGCGTCAAGATTTTCTACTCAATGCTATTCAGTGCTGTTATTGCTTACATGCCAGAGCTCCACCCTTTCCTCTGTGCTTTGCACTCAGCCTTAAACATGTTACACAAGTTTAAACATCCCTCCCCCACTGGAATGTAAAGTTCATGAGGTGAAAAAAAGGATAAAAATTTAATGTCTTCTTTAGCATTTCAGAACAGATCTCACCAATGCCTGAGATCCTGTTTTTCATTTTGTTGAGTAATTTTCACTGTGTTAGGACATAATATGTCACTAAAACTAGCTGTTGTATTGTCTTTGTAAAACTGGATTAAACTGGACGCATGGACTTTGCCTTTACTGGGGCGCATTTACTTAAATGCTGTGTTAACAAGTTACAGTAGAGTCATTCTTAGTATTTTGCATCTTTTGGACATCATAAACTGTTGAAAAGCAGTTGTGCAAATTTCTCTCTCTGTCTCTCTCTACATACAGTGCACAGTATAAATGAGTACACCCCTTAGCTTAACAAATTCAGCAATTACTCTTTGCTAAGAAGACATGTTTGGGTTCTTTGGAGATATAATGTTCCAACAAACCTGCTTGATCAAATACTAAAGAAGAATGTCAAAATTATTCAGCAAAAAAAGATCTCCTAGGATCTCTCTGGATCAGCGGTTGTGCGAAAGCAGGTTTAAATATTCTGATGTGATTACAGTTTCAAAGGTTTAACAGACGTTACCTACGGCAAAAAATAATTATTTAGTTAATCAGATATGAAATGTTGTTGTGTTGTATAATACATATAAAGCATGATTGTGTTTATGAAATCATAATCTTTATTTATTTATTTAGGAGTTACAAGTGGCCAATGTTAGTGATTTTTAATGTAATAATATAGTCGCTCCTACATTAACATGCTTTTTTTCCCTTTTTCATTTGTTTTTCTCTTTTTCTGGAATCTATGGAAAGAAGCAGCAAATGCTTTGGAAATATCAGGTAATGTTTACTTGTTTTAAAAGTTGAACAGGATTTGTCTCGAGCAATGGCACAATGGTCTTTAGATCCATGTGCTCAATAATGTGTCTTTGACCTTCATTATGCACAGTTTGATTATACTGTGTTGTAAATAAAATACAACTCCCCTCACAATTTTTCTTACCTGACAGTCACATTCACACTGATGGCCCGTTAGGGGAGGACCCTTTGTCTCCCAAGTGTTAAACACTAAATATTAGTATAATATAAGCCTTTCTGACACAAAACATGTCTTACAAAAGTTAAATTAATATATTGTTTTCTGTGAACGTGTGAACAGGGTGATTTTCACAACATTTTGTAGAAAAACTCATTTTATAGAATGGGCTCGACAGTTGCAGGAAGAGGTATGTGTACAAAGCATTTGTTTGGGTTCTTTTTGTGGGAACTGTAATTGTTATTTGTGTTTTTATATTAGTACAGATCAGGTAGATAAGGCTGGATAGTTGGGGTTGGCTGGTTGCTCGTCCTGGTGATATGTGTAGAGTCCGTGATATCTTGTGTTCGGGGATGTCGGCGCACCAGGGTGTTCATTACGTGAGGAAATTGTCTGTTCCATTGTGGGTATGAGTAATTTTCCTTTTATCACATCATGAGGTAATGCATTTTTCTTATTTAGACGTAACACGCAGTTGTCTCCCTTCATCCAGCAGAGAATGCCGTGTATTGTGAAGTTAATGAGACCCGGCGTTCCAAGTATATATAACTGCAGACCGGAGATCTCCAAAATGGGGTGGGAACTCCAAAAGTGGGCAGAACCTCCAAAATGGGGCAGGGTCTTGTCACACAGAGACTTTCCCCATTGGCTCTGGCTTTAGCCTGTTGTTATTGACTTACATTTCAAAACTTAACTTTATAAATTAAACATTGTTTGTAGTTGATTTCAAATAAAATAAACTATGCAGAAAATAAATAAATATGCTCAGTGAGAGCAGAGCCCAAAGCTTGTGGCCAGATGTTAATGATATAAAGGGGAATCACCCACGAGCTCTCCCGCGAGCTGTGTCAGTGAAGCGCAGGGGAAAGGTTTTACTCTATCGCTTTGTTTTAAGCAACGGGGCGTCCCGAGAGGGGGTCATGTGTCTGTCTGTCACTGTTTCAGTGATTTCTATTGTTAAGGTGTTTTGTTTTCAATAAATTATTCTGAAATTAAAAAACTACGAATCTCAGACCGCTGCCTTGCATTTGGCTTTGTAGCTGAAAGATGCCGTGACTGACGTCATGACCTGCCCATAAACAAACAGTACTGAGATCAGAGAACATATTTTAACATGAAATTAAATTAAATTCAGTATTATAATGAATAAAATCACTTTATGTTATACAAGGCAAAAGGCGTTTCCATCATGCAAAATGACCGCTGCTGACGCAGCTGACTGGCATCTCATCCTTGTATGTGGCGTTGCATAAAATAATATAATTTACAGCACAGTAAAGACAGTACAGTACAGCACCAAATTGGTGGCGCTAAGAACCGTTCTTTCCTGAAGAGGACGCAAAAAGCCCATGCTCTGACTGTAAATCAACAACTGGGTTGTTTCGTAGGAGACAAAAAAACCCCAGCAGCTTAGTTACAGAAAAAAAACTACCCACCCCCCTGGGTAAAACAATATGAAAAAATAACCCAACAACATGACCCAACAGGCTGAACCTTTTAAAAAAATAACCCAGCATTTTTTTTAGAGTGCAGAAAAACTACCCAGCAGCTGGGTAAAAATATAAAACACAACCCAATAAAATGTCTGAAACAGTCTGAAACCTTTTGGGTTAAAAAAAAAAAAATAATAATAACCCAGCATTTTTTAGAGTGCAGATAGCAAAACGTCTAGGTTACGTACGTAACCCTCATTCCCTGAAGGAGGGAACGGAGACGTTACATATGGGAACTCGCTTGAGAGTCCAATCATCTCCAAGCTTTATTCAAAAGGCCAATGAACATTCATGAACATTGGCGAGTGGTATTGCATGCCGAGCCACTCCCCCCGTACATACGGGTATATAAGATGGCGGCGTGCAACCACTCATTCAGGCTTTTGCTGAGGAGCCGAGCTGCAGCCCGGCGTCAGCGCGACATAAGGTCGTGGCAGGGGATGTAACGTCTCCGTTCCCTCCTTCAGGGAACGAGGGTTACATACGTAACCTAGACGTTCCCCTTCAGTCGTTTCACTACATGTTTCGTTACATATGGGAACAGACCCATGGAACCGGCCATGAACCAGACGTCGCGTTACGCAACACACCGCGTGCCGACAGGCGGACGTGTCAGCAGACGGATATGAGCGTAACCTTCCCAACGCCCTGGGGGCCAATAGGGGGCCCCACAGGGATGCCAGTTGTACTGAAGCAGTAGTTGGGGGGGCGGAGCACATGAAATCTCTACATGTGGAACACAAGAAATTCAATATATCCATAGATGGGGGATATTATGGGATATATGAGGGAAACATCGGCCTTCTGGCTGACCGTGGAAAAATACTGAAACATGTTGCCACAACCTGCTGGGCGAAGGAGACCCAACCGCAGCACAGTCAAGCACTACTCCACACTAGGCCTGACTGCGGGGCATGGAGGACCCAGGTTCGCCGGAGGGAACAACTGAGGGAAATAGCGCACAGATCCATTAGGAATGGCGCAGCAAGCCGACACCAGCCGGACTCCCGCTTGCCTGTGATGTCTATGTTAAGACACGGGAGGATACGGCCTCTACGCGAAGGTTGTAGAACCTGGCGAAGGTATTAGGTGTCGCCCAACCCGCAGCTCTACAGATATCTGCTAGTGAGGCGCCATGAGCCAACGCATAGGATGAGGCAACACTCCGTGTGGAGTGGGCCCGAACACCTAGGGGGCATGGCTCTCCCTGGTTTTGGTACGACAGGGAGATGGCATCTACCACCCAATGGGCCAACCTCTGTTTGGAGACAGCATTCCCTTTCTGCTGACCTCCAAAGCAGACGAAGAGCTGCTCGGTGCGTCTGAAGTGCCGAGTGCGGTCCACGTATATACGCAGAGCGCGAACTGGACACAGCAGCGCAGAGGCTGGGTCTGCCTCCTCCAGGGGCAGAGCTTGCAGGTTCACCACCTGATCGCGGAAAGGCGTGGTGGGAACCTTGGGCACGTAACCGGGCCGGGGTCTCAGGATGACGTGAGAATTGCCGGGCCCGAATTCCAGGCACGCTTCGTCGACAGAGAAGGCTTGTAGGTCCCCTACCCTCTTGATGGAGGCCAATGCGGTCAGGAGCGCTGTCATAAGTGACAGATATTTTAGCTCAACCGACACAAGTGGCTCAAATGGGGCCTCCCGCAGGCCCTGGAGGGCGACGGAGAGGTCCCAAGAGGGTATGGGGTGCGGTCTGGGGGGATTAACCCTTCTCGGAACCTCACGGTGAGTTGGAGCTTACCTAGGGATGTTCCATCCACTGCATCGTGGTACGCTGCAATGGCAGCAACGAACACTTTGAGAGTTGAAGGGGACAGCCTGCACTCCAACTTTTCTTGCAGGAAGGAAAGCACTACTGCAATCGTACATCTCTGTGGGTCCTCCCCGCGAGAGGAACACCAGTCGACGAACAGACCCCACCTCAGCGCATAAGCCTGCCTTGTAGAGGGGGCTCTGGACTGAGTGATAGTTTCTATCACGGCCTGTGGAAGGCCGGAGAGGTCTGACGCGTCCCGTCCAGGAACCAGACGTGCAGTGTGCCAAATTGTGCCCATCCCCTGAGAAAGAAGGTCTCTCCTCAAGGGAATTTTCCAGGGAGGGGCTGCCGCGAGGGAAATGAGTTCTGGAAACCAGGTCCGGGTGGGCCAGTATGGCACAACCAGCAGAACCTGCTCCTCGTCCTCCCTGATCTTGCACAGTGTCTGTGCAAGGAGGCTCACTGGGGGAAAGGCGTACTTGGGCCCCGGAGGCCAGCTGTGTGCCAGTGCGTCCCTGCCGAGGGGAGCCTCGTCGAGGGAGTAAAACAGCTGGCAATGGGAGGATTCGGGGGAAGCAAACAGATCTATCTGGGCCTCCCCGAAATGGCTCCAAATCAGCTGGACTGTCTCGGGGTGGAGTCGCCATTCTCCAGGATGGGTGGACTGCCGTGAGAGCTGGTCGGCTGCACGGTTGAGTTCTCCTGGAATGTGAACGGCACGTAGCGATTTCAGCCACGTCTGACTCCATAGGAGCAGATGGCGGGCGAGTTGTGACATGCGACGGGAGCGTAGACCACCCTGACGGTTGATGTAGGCCACAGTCGCCGTGCTGTCGGTACGAACAAGCACGTGCTTGCGACGCAACGTTGGTCGGAAGACTTGTCCCAGGGTGACTCCGGCCTTGTGGGTACCACCGACCCGTAGGCCGACGGCAGCGTCTGAGCACACAGCAGCTCCCGGCCCTCCACCGGGAGTGGGGACGTTGATGTTGTCGTCCCCCAAAGAGTAATTCCCTCCACCTCCGGGTTGGCGGCGCCCCTCTCCCGCGGGCAGCTCGACGTCGGGCTGCCAATCTGGCGTCATGCACCTCAGCAGGGGACGGAGCTGGTTGTTTCTTTGCGGCCGCGGGGGGGCGCCCCGGACGTGGTTGGAATGTCGCGGTGGGGCAGGATGTGTTTAATCGCCTCTGTCTGCTTTTGAACTGCCGAGAACTGCTGGGCGAAGTCCTCGACGGTGTCGCCGAATAGGCCGCCCTGGGAGATAGGAGCGTCAAGAAACCGTGATTTGTCGACGTCTGCCATCTGGGCAGGGTCAGCCATAGGTGTCGCTCCTGGACCACTATGGTGGACATCACCTGACCAAGGGAACGCGCCGTCACCTTCGTAGCCCGGAGGGCGAAGTCGGTGGCGGCGCAGAGTTCCTCCATTGCACCCTGGTCAGAACCTTTCTCGTGCAGGTGTTTCAACACCTTGGCCTGGTACACCTGTAAGGTGGCCATGGCGTGCAAGGCGGTGGCAGCCTGTCCAGCGGCGTGATAAGTCCGGCCCGCGAGAGCGGACGGGAACTTACACGCCTTGGAGGGGAGATGTGGCCGATCCCGCCAGGTGGCGGCGCCGCGCGGGTATAGGTGCACCGCGACAGCGCGCTCAACCTGAGGGACCGCCTCATAACCCCGGGCTGCACCGCCATCGAGAGAGGCGAGGGGAGAGGAGCTGGGACGTGGACGAGAAGAGTGCGGGGCTCGCCAAGTCCTCACCAGCTCCTGTGTTTTGGGCACCTCCAGACCGATCTCCTTGGCGGCTCGGAGGAGCATAGCCGACAGTTCAGCATCCGTCTCAGACGGGGCGACAACCGCAGAGGGGTACCGATCCGCCGAGTCGTCAGCCTCACCACCTGGCTCTCCCTCTGATGTTGCAGCAGACATCTCGACTTCCTGGGGAGCGCCAAAGGAGACACCCAGCCCGCTGTACGGGGAGGTGTACTGCTCTGGCAGCTCAACGGGACCGCTCAGTGACACAGAAGTCCGCGGGGCTTTAGAGGCCGACGGAGCACTCTGTACGGTCACCTGAATGTCCCCCAAGTGCCTTGCCGCGGTAGCTGAAAAACCTTGACGGCTCAACGACTTACCGCGGGAAGACGACAAGGGGTGCCTACTCATGAATGAGCGGCGGGACTTTAACGCGGCCATGGACATACGTTCGCAATGAACGCATGTACCATCCTTGAACGCTGCCTCAGCGTGCTCTCGGCCCAGGCACGTGAGACAGTGATCATGTCCGTCCACAGAAGCGAGGAAACTACCGCACTCAGAAGCGCACGGTCGGAGAGACATACCGGGAAGATGCCCTCGACAGCCGTGAGAAATTCACTCTTTTGAAATCCCGGTCCGCCCAGGGAGGAACCGCGGCACAACTGTGCACTCAAACGGGGAGCTTGCTGGAATGCAGGAGGCGTTGATGCCGTGAAAACGGCAGCCCGCAGGATTATGCTGGCGGCTGCCAAACGCTCTTTTAGATAAGCTCTTTTAGTAGTTCGGCAGCACGCCAGCAGAGAGAGTGTGAACTCAGGAACTCTTTTTTTTTTTTTTCTTGACTTGGTAGACGAGGCTCCAAAGCAAAAAGTCTGAATGAGTGGTTGCACGCCGCCATCTTATATACCCGTATGTACGGGGGAGTGGCTCGGCATGCAAATACCACTCGCCAATGTTCATGAATGTTCATTGGCCTTTTGAGTAAGGCTTGGAGATGATTGGACTCTCAAGCGAGTTCCCATATGTAACGTCGTAGTGAAACGACTGAAGGGGAACTAAGTATTGTAGCATGTTGTATAATACTGAGTGTTGCATTATAAGTCCCAAACCTGTACTGTAGACCCCTTACCACTGCACATTTTGGATATCTCCCTTATTGGATACATCCAATTTAGGTCTTTGCAGTCTCTACTAATGAGATGATGAGTTGAATCAGGTGTGTTAGATGGATTCAAAATGTGCACTGGTGGGGGACTCCAGGACAGGTTTGGGATGCATTGGTCTAGCCCAGAGACCAACGGTGGTCCTGGAGTGCCAATGTCCTACAGAGTTTAGCTCCAACCCTGAAATAAAATCTTAGCCCTAGTAATTCTGAAGACCTTGATTAGCCTGTTTAGGTGTGTTTGTATAGGGTTGGAGCTAAACTCTGAAGGAGAAGGGCACTCCAGGACCGATGTTACCTATCCCTGGTCTAGCCCATATTAACTACAGTAGGCCTATAGTAGTCTGGCCTATAGTACCATATAATGTATTTGTTAAGAAGCTTACATTGAATAATTTGGTCATAGTCTAAACATGTTCCATTCTAGTCAATGTGTGGTAAGGTGGGTTAAATAAGCTACCCGCAATCACAAGGTCAGATGAACCCAGCATGCATTTTGTTGTATATTTACTCAGTGGTCTGGTTACATTTTACCCAAAGTCCACACTCTGTTCTGTACCTCTGTTCTACCAAGTGAAATCCAAGAGTGTCACTTGTATTTACTGAACCAATGACTTGGATTACTCCTTTTATTCTAAGAGGATGCACAAAAGTTATGTAAAACTAAATTATCATTTGGCATCTTTCACATTAAGACATATTCATAGGGGGCAAAATATATATATATATATATATATATATATGTATGTTTTATGCCCTATCATGTGTCTCGTAATTGCTAGTTATGCTGACTCTTACACTGGGGGAGAAAAATCAGCTAAATCATGTTTGGCATAATCAGTTGTGTAATCAGTTTATTTAATCATTTAGTCTTTTCTTTTTTTACCAATCTACCAATTGGGGTGTACTGTACAACTAATGTGAAGTAATGAATTGCAAGTTTTATGAATGTGAATAAAAATGTCTTAGTTATTTAAACAGCTTGGTTTTCTCTTGTGTTTGCCGGTCGTTGTTTCATGCTTCCTGTATTGTTCTCTGGATGTTCCTGGCTCCTGGCTGTGAAGTTTTTGTCTTTTCTTAATTAAAGTTGTGCATGCAAGTGGATTCTGGATCTGCCCCATCCCTACATTACAGATTTTCCCACAAAGAATGATTTACTTGAGAACAACCAGTTTTAAAAGCGGACACTCCACAGTGGACCCAGCTGTCCATGGCTTAAATACTTTTGCTGGCAAGAGCAAAGAACCTGTCCTTATTCTATTCTATCTAACCTGTCTGCCTCTTTTGACACTGTAAACCACCAGATTCTCTTTTCACCCATCCTGAATTGGTACTTCGGTGGCTTTAGCCTTTCCTCACAGGCATGATACGGGGCAAGGGTAAGTTCAGGGAGTATATTCATAAATCTGCAAAAAAAATAAAAAAAATCAGCACACATGGCTTCTGCAAGCGACCATCTCTCCTTCATATTTTTATTTTTTTAGCTTTTATTTTCACTGCAAATCGGTTTACAGACAACCTGAATTGCAAGCAGATTTATCCTGTCTAGGTGCCGATCCACCGCCTGCGCTGGGTACGGACTGGATCTGGAAGGTGACCTCGGAATAAGAAATAAACAGACTAATATTAGCGTAGAAGCCATTGTTCTGACAATGCACTGAATACATCAGGTGTTATGGGAAGTGTTCCCGGTTCCGGTTTACCTAATTAATGCAGCCTAACAATCCTTTAACGGATTTGAATAATAGAAATATGTTGATGTGTTACGTGTAAACCAGGTTAAAGAGATGGGTCTTTAATCTAGATTTAAACTGACAGAGTGTGTCTGCGTCCCGAACAGTGTTGGGTAGATTGTTCCAGAGTTTTGGCGCTAAATAAGAAAGTGATCTGCCACCCGCGGTTGATTTTGATATTCTAGGTATTTTTAAATTGCCAGAGTTTTGAGAACGTAGCGGACGTAAGGGACTACAATGTGATAAGAGCTCACTCAGGTACTGAGGAGCTAAACCATTTAGGGCTTTATAAGTAATTAGCAAGATTTTAAAATCTATACGATGTTTAATAGGGAGCCAGTGCAGTGTTGACAGAACCAGGCTAATATGATCATACTCTATCTGATGCATTTTGGACCAGCTAGAGTTTATTAAGCAATCAGAACAACCACCCAATAAATCATTACAATAATCTAACCTTGAGGTCATAAACGCACAAATTAGTGTCCTGAGTCTCCATCCTAGGGAGACAAAGCGGACTGACCAAGTTCTGAGTCTCTAGCCCAGACAGGCAGAAGACACACAGACATTTGCAACAAGGGTAACCTCCAGCAAACAACCTTCACTTCAGGTACTTTTGCTTGTGTGTTCCAAGCTAAGTACCTTCAGCACCTTCTCCAGGGCCATATCTGCGTGTTCCAGATCTTAGGACCCTTTGGTGCTCCGGGAGATCAGCATCCTACAGTGCTTCATGTTCAAGGCTGTCGAATCGGATTCCAGCTCCTTTCCCCACTGTACTGCCACCAGCACAACCAGTGGAAGAAGTCGCCGCCACCGGACTGCTCACTCAACCACAGCGAATGTAAACATCACTTCCAAACCTCTTCCAGAGACCTTGGCATTGTTGTATATTATCAGTATATGATTTTCTAATTTACATTAGGTATTATATAGCTGATTGCAGTTGATAACAAATCTTACACGTATTTGTTTGATGCATAATAAGGTTCTTCACCTTATTTGTTTCAGAGTAGCAACAGTTTATCTTTCTAGATAACGTAGCTCTGACATAGCAACACCCAACATAATCATTTCTCCAATTCAGGATTTAAGGGCTGTCTGTGCCACTGGTGGATTCAGACTAAGTGGACTAGTAACAATCGTTCTGTCTTAGCCTCTATTCCAAATGAGGAGAAAGCCAAAGAAGTTAAAGAGTTGGATCTGGACAAAGATAAACTCCCCGTGGAAAGAGCTCTCGGAATTCAGTGGAGCACTGAAGCAGACTCCTTTTATTTTAAGATTAATTTAAAGGAGCAACAGCCAACCAAGAGGACCATTCTTTCCACTGTAAATTCTATCTATGATCCGATTGGATTTCTTGCCCCATTGATTCTTCCTGCAAAGAGAATACAGCAGGAACTTTGCTGAGTAAACTGTGGCTGGGACAACAAGATTCCAGATGGGTTAATAAAAAACTGGGAGAAATGGCTTGATGGCTTGAACAAACTAAACAACCTAAGCATTCACAGATGTTTCAAACCATCAGATTACAGCAAAATACAAACAGCCCAGCTACATCATTTTAGTGATGCTAGCGAGGAAGGGTGTGGTAGCTAGTTATTTGCAACTTACCAACATCACCGGTGCTGTTCATGTTGCCTTTGTATTGGGCAAGGCCAGAGTTGCCCCATTAAAGCATGTAACTATCCCTAGGCTTGAATTGGCAGCTGCCGTCCTTGACTGCTCAAAATCCCATGTATGGAATCCGTTTTCGGGACCAATAGTACATCTGCTTTGAAATACATCTTTAATGACACAACACGATTCAAAACATATGTTGCAAATAGAGTCAGAAAAATATGTGACTTGTCTGAGAAATCTCAGTGGTGTTATGTTAATGGATTTTAGAATTCTGCTGATGCCGCATCATGTGGCCTTTCGATTGATTCATTCCTTGTTTCAGACAGATGGTTGCATGGTCCAGAATTTCTTTCACTATCTGATTCAAATTGGCCTTGTTTTCCAGAGGAACAAATGAACAACTCTGGAGATGATTTAGAAATAAAGAAGGAAACCTTTTCTACTGTTTTGACAAGAGCCCATGATCCTTGAGCATTTCTCTTCATGGAAAAGCCTTAAAAGGGCTACTGCGTGGATCCTGAAGTTTAAGAAGATGTTATTGAGCCAAAGGAAAAAGGATGCACACACTCGTCATCTACAAAGCAATCCTAGCAATTCGGATGGGTTTAATAACAAGAAAACTGAAGTAAAAACTTAGTTTGGAGATAAAGAGCGTTTAGTTGAGGACCTTATTCATGCGGAGAAGGTGTTAGTATGTTTTGTTCAGCAACAATCATTCAAACCTGATGTCTCTGAAGAAAGGACATACCATTAAGAAAGGCAGCAGCATTTACAAACTTGATCCTTTTCTTGAGGACGGAATTTCAAGAGTTGGTGGGAGACTGCATAAAATGGCAATACCTGAAGATTTGAAACATCAAGCCATCTTGCCAAAGAATAGTCATCTGTCCACAATACTTTTAAACCATATTCATCAGACAACAGGTCATTGTGGAAAAAATCAGATACTCTCAAAGCCTCGTCAGAGGTTCTGGATAGTTCGTGCCAGTTCTGCTGCTCGAAGGTTGGTCAGACACTGCCTGGTAGACATTGGAATGATCCGGCGATGGAGCAAAAAATGGCAGATTTACCTCTAAGTCGTCTAACTTGTGACTCACTTCCTTTTTCCTTTTACATGCGCCTACTGATTATTTTGGTGCAGTTGAGGTAAAAAGGTGCTGGAGTTTGGTAAAAAAGATAAGGGATGTTGTTTACATGCTTGGTGAGTAGAGCCATCAGTCTCGAATTGGCCTTTTCATTGGAGACCGATTCTTGTATTATGGCCCTGAGAAGGTTCATATGTAGAACAGGCCAAGTTCAAGAAATGATATCAGATAATGGAACAAACTATGTAGGAGCAGAGCGAGAACTTTGAGATTGCCTTGCTCAGTTGAATCACAGTAAGATCAGAGATGCAATGCTGAATGAAGGAATCAAATGGAGCTTTAATCCTCCTTCAGGACCTCATTATGGAGGAGTGTGGGAGAGGCTTATTTGCACCATCAAGGAGACTCTTTAAGTTTTAGACGATGAAGGACTACAGACAGCTCTGTGTGAGGTAGAGGCTATAGTCAACGATCGTCCTATTACCACCACATCTGATGATGTCACTGATCCTGAGCCTCTCACACCCAATCATCTCCTGCTGTTAAAAGGAAAGCCAATTCTGCCATGTGGGTTGTTCACTAAAAATGACTTGTATTCCAGACAGTGATGGAGACAATTCCAGTATATCTGTGATCTCTTCTGGAAGAGATGGACAAGAGGGTACCTGCCATTAATGCAGGAAAGGCAGAAATGGCACTAAGTGAGAAAAACCTCAAGTCGGGAGATATAGTTTTTATTGTGGATGATGCATCTCCAAGGAACTCTTGGCCTGTTGGACGGATCACTTTACCCAATAAAAGAGGATATGTTTGTCGTGTCTTGGTCAAGACAAAGACCAATATACTGGAAAGGCCTATTAATAAGCTGTGCCTTAATCAAGAGTAATTTTTTATAAATTCTGTGGTTTGCAGAGCTACATGATGAATGGCTGCTTTTTTGATTACATTTTTCTAATTGGATTCTTTTTCTTTTTTGTGTATGGACTACTATTTATTCAAAGGGTTAAGGGGACATTGTGCTATGAGCTTTTTATGGCTCCTTAATATATGTATATGTAATTGCCTTAATATTGTCAATTAAGGGGCCAGAATATAGGTGTCATGAATCTGGTCCTGAACGCCAGTCCGCTCACCAGAGGTCGCCTTGCCATTCACATTACACAGACAGTGCCACACCCGGTCTACATTCCCCATCATCCATTGCGCTGATTACACGTTCACAGCTGCAGCCAATCAGGAATGGTCTAAAAACGAGGCCCTTCCCACTATTCTGGGCCGAGTATTGCATTGCGTTTAGCACTCGTCTAGTGTTAGCTGCTTTATGGAGTATAGTTAAGCCTTGTTCCTGTATCCAGTCATTCTAGTCTTGTTTTCTAGCCTGGTTATTTCATCTTGTCTGCCTTCCGCCTGCCCTGGACTTCTCGCCTATCGTGGATTTAACCCTTTGCCTAGTCGTTTCGGACTCTCTTCGCCTCTCGAATGAACTCTAGCCTGTCTATTTGGATTACCCATTTTCCTCGTCCCTTGGATTATGTTCGCCGCTGATCAACCCTCGCCTGCCTTACGAATTACTCTTGTGTCTTGCCCGAATATACCTGTTTGCCAATGTTCGACCCTGCCTATGTTTGACCATGTCTCTGTTTATCAGTAAAGCTATGCAGATGGATCCGCCCACTTCTCGCCTCTGTCACTTCGTAACAGTAGGAGCCATAAAGGCGTTAATATTGTTGTATAGCAGTGGTGCTGAACCCTGGTCCTGGAGATCGACCTTCCTGCCGAGTTCAGCTCCAACCCTGACAAAACACACCTGAACCAGCTAATTAGGATGTCAAGGAGCACTTGATAATTACAGACAGGTGTGTTTGATTAGGGTTGGAACTAAACTCTGCAGGAAAGTCGACCTTCAGGAACAGGGTTGGGCACCCCTGTTGTATAGTGTCTTTCTACAGCCTATGTACTTTTGATTGCATTTTTGTATGTATTTTCCCTACTCCCCTTGTGGTGAATTAGATCAATTGCACCCATCTGGCATTTCCTGTAGGTAGCCATCTTAAACAGGACATGATGTGTCAGTGGGGGAAGGGAAGACGTTTTTTTTACCTACACAGCAACTATTTTAAGGTATAATAACATGTTAAAATATCACTAATATATTAAGAGGAAGATATTTAAACCAATAGATACATATAATCAATTTAGAATTTGAATAAAAGACTAGTTTTTCATGCTGTTAACCAATGGCCACATACCCTGTACATCAGTGTTTCTCAACCTGGTCCTGGGCACCCCTCAGTATTTTGTATGTCTCCCTTATCTGACACACCTATTTCAGGTCCTGGAGTTTCTTCTAATCAGCATATGAATCAAGTGTGTTTTATTAGGGAGACGCACAAAATGCGCAGTGTTTTAGGGTGCCCAGGACCAGGGTTAAAAAACACTGCTGTACAAGCAGCAAAGTTTCAGGAGTGACATATACCCAGAACCCCACATGTAATTGCGGGATTGACTTGGTAAATAACTTGTTTGAAGTCAGGTTTAGTTGCTCATATCTACCACCTCAGTGCTTTTTCCAGAGTCCTCACATCAGCACTATATGCACATCAGTAAACAGGCTTCACCAGTCCTTACTTACCTTAGTCTGTGACTCTATAGTCTAATTTAAGTTAAGAAATGTATGATAAAGCTTTTTTTTGGTAACATTTTATAATAATGTTCAGTTGTAGGTAATTTATAAGCAATTAGTTAATGATGAAATAATTTACAAAACATTTATAAAAGTGATATGCTAACAATTTGTGTATGTTTTGTTAACTCATCTACAAGTAATTTACAAGTAATTAGTTAATAATTAACTAATCATTTACAAAACATGACTATATGCATTCATAAACGATTAATAAGTGATGTTACTATTTTTATCTATGCTTTGTAGATTAAGTTATAAATCATTTACAAGTGATTAGATAATGATGAACTAATCATTAACAAAACATCACTATACTTTCACAAATGATTAAGTAATATGCTAACGATTTACAAATCTGTCGTAAGTTATATTTAAAAAATAGCATATCATGAAATAATCAAACAGATCCTTAGTCAATGGTTAATAAGTTACCATATTATTAATCAATTATAAATAATTGAAATGTCAATCATTGAAATGTTTACCCTCCATTGAAGATCACATCATGAATAAATCATTTACAAATCTTTCTGCATCCCCTAATCTAAAGTGTAAACAATTAATCAGTTGTAAATGTTTTATTCATCATTGGTAGATCTTTCCCCCCAGTGTGTATACCCACACAAACTGTAACCGGCAGGTTTGTAAAACATTTACAACTAATGACTAGTTTACACTTTAGATTAGGGGATGCAGAAAGATTTGTAAATGATTTATTCATGTGTTTACACAACAGGTTTTGAATATTTGTTGTGTGTACTGCAATGTAAGAGCTGACTGGTGAGGGTAAAGATGGTAAACACATGGAGTATTTTAGTGCTGTGCACCTGATGTGATCTTCAGTGGAGGGTAAAACTGGTTCACATTATCACTAGATCCCACACACTCCACACAGAACACAAGACTGTGCTGATGAGAGAAAGGGTTTACACGTTTATTCACTTGATAGCAAATCATTTATTATTATTTAAAAAAAGAAAATAGTTTTAGAATAATTGAATAATTTTTGTGCTTTTCAACATATCACTTATTAATCATTTATAAACACATAGTCATGTTTTGTAAATGATTAGTTCATCATTAACTAATTACTTGTAAATGAACTTGTAATTGACTTGTAAATGAATTAAAAAAACACAAATTGTTAGCATATCACTTATTAATCATTTGTCAATGTTTTGTAAATGATTATTTCATCATTAACTAATCACTTATAAATGATTTACAACTGAACGTTATTATAAAGTGTTACCCTTTTTTTTCAATCTGGATTAATTTAAGCAGAATTAGCCTAGTTTTGATTTAATATAATCCCTGGCTGGAAGACCGCCACCATGTTTGCTGTGTCTACAACATTTTTTTTTTAAGAAAAAGGAGAAAAAAAAAGATCAGATAGGGAAGGGTCTGGCTTTGTGTGGATGGACCCTGACTTTTGTTAAATATTGGTTTACAGACTTTAGTGCAGGGCTATCTGATTCTGTTCCTGGAGGAACATGACCTGCAGAGCTTAACCATAATCAAACACACCTGCCTGTAATAATCAAGTAATCATGACCTTGATTAACTAGTTCTGATGTGGTTAATTCAACAGAGTCAGAACAAAAATGAATATCCCTGCATTAGTGCATCACCACCACTAATATAATGAGTCATAATGTGAATCCAATCTCAAAACACTCTAATCTTGGGTGACAAAAACAGTTTTATTTATCAACTTTGTCATGTCATTACCTTGGTGCCAAGGGCCCTCACAGACTTACCACACAGTGGTGGCTTTAATATATTTACAAGAAAAAAAAAACAGGAAATAATAAATAACATGTTCATTTTCATGCACAGAAAAAAAAAGTGTGCTGATTGTCATGACAATCACAAATTTTGTTGCAGCACAAATGTGGCACTTCAGTATCAAAAGCAGCATTAGAGCTGCCTCTGACAAAAGAAAAGGCAAACTGAAAGATACTGAAAGAGGGATAAATTGCTCAGAATAACATACCTAACTATCTTCATCAGTAATACTGATACAAACTCTCATGCATAACATAATTACTTGTTGGCAGGGTTCCCATGGCTAATATGTCATATTTTCCCACAACACAAAGTGGTAATTGCTCATGTTTAAACTCCATTGCTGGGAGAATGATAAATGATAAACACTATATAAAATAATGCATACAGAAAAATATCTAATGTTTATGTTAATAATTTAGACAGCTCTGAATTTTATTTGAGAACAATATTAAGCTGCAAGAAACACACTGATATTGCCACATTTCCCATTAAAAAAAAAGTCAATTTAAACAAAAAAAAATCTGAACTTTTCTGCGAGGAAAGATTTAAAGATGGTGAAGGTAGGGATGAAGACAAGAGATTCATTCATAAAGCAGTATAAAGTTCTGCTTTGGTTCATTCATACCAGTACTCAAAAGGCTATTCTGGTGCAAATATTATGAAAGAGCAAAAAAGGAAATGTCATTGTAAAGCATCAGAGACTATTTGTAAAGATGCAGAGGTATGTGTCAGTCTTCTAAAATGCAACAGACCCCTTTTCTTCCAAGAAACTGAATTAAACATAGTGCACTGAAGATATTCTAAAAGACTACCCTACAACATTATATTGATAAGCCTTAATAATCCAGATATTCTTATATTATAATAACTGTATAGTTCTGTTGTCACATTGTTTATATACATGCAGAGCTCAAAATTTTATAAATCATTTACATTGTGTATGCCACCCAGTAGATGACATTTACCACAGCAAAGGTGAAAGGGAAGACAGCACGAGCGTAGATATCAATAGTATCAGCATCAATAGGTTTACACTTGCAGCATTTCTTCTCTTCACTGCTTTCCTTTTGTGCCCGACGGGACTGAGTGCCACGAACCTCTGTCTCTTCATGCTGTTCTCCAGGAGGATCAGTGGCCCTCTGGGCCCTGTTTTGCCTGTTAGAGACGAGGAGGCCCTGGTTCATGCCAGCCACAGACAGCGAAAACAGAACCATGGCCTGCTTTCCATTCTTTACCATGGACTGCAAAAGAACATGAGGGAAAAGTTGTTCATTAAAAGTCATAGATTATTATATATTTTTTTTAGCTCTTTTTTTTAAAAAAAAGTAGTATTATTAATTATTAATTAATTCTCCTCTTAACTGAATATGGAGCAAGGCTTTAATTAATATTGTGCCATTCTATCTTGATGAAAAAAAGTCTATATAAAGTGCAAAGTCAATAAAAAAAAGATCAAAGTCAATCAAAGAATCAGCGCAACATTAAAATTATTCAATATATCTTGAGACAAAGATCTTCTTAATGATTTTCAGTTTAAGATCATCAAAACAGCAGTTTCTAAATAACAAAAGAATATGTAAAAGTATGGTATTTGGGGTAAAAAGCACCCCTGCTGTTGGGGTGTATAATAATTAATAGAAAGCTGACTTTTCATTTGTTGACAAGACATTGTTAGATTCAGATGGTAAATATATATTATGTTATCTTAGAGATAATCACCATGTGTGGAATGAAACCATCATATTTAAAAACATGATATTAATCATATTATATAATGAAATATCATTTGCTGTTACATGCTGGTGAACCCTGTACCCCGCATGTGGTGTAACAGGCCCCCCTTGCCACCGCATACATTTATGAGATTTTTCAACAAAAATAAATTACTTGTATGATTTATTTTCACAGAAAATCTGTTGCTCCATAAATGTTCAATACAAACATATGTATTTTTCTGCAATCATACACTTTGAGCACAGTAAAAAGCACATTTTTTTCTTAGGGGGTGCCTTTAGCCCCGTTGTACATTGTGTGTATACACACACACACGTTTGTTTTTGTGAATTGTGGGGACTTTCCATAGACTTCTATAGATTTTATACTGTGCAAATGATATTGTCTATTCCCTAACCCAACCCTAACCCTAAACCTAGCCCTCACAGAAAACATGTTTGCATCGTTACACTTTCAGATAAACATCATTTACTATTTTTAATAATTTTTTAACACCGGCCTGCGGTCCCCACAATGTCAAAAACTTCAGGTTTTACTATCCTTGTGGGGAGATTTGGTCCCCACAATGTAGCAAAAACAAGTACACGCACACACACACACACACATATATATATATGTATATAAATATATATATATATATATATATATATATATATATATTTATATATATATATATATATTTATATATATATATATATATATACAGTACTGTGCAAAAGTTTTAGGCCACTATCAGTTTACATTTCCAAACATTCTGTTTGCCATTAATTGTAATAATCTAGTGAGATTTTTGTTTGCACAAGGAGTGCAGCCAGTGCTCCACACTGATTTGATCTCATCATCATCCAGTCTGTCTGGAATGACATGAAGACAGAACAAACTGAAACAGACTAAATCCAGAAGAACTGTGGCAACGTCTCCAAGATGCTTCAAGAGACCTACCTGCAAAGCTACCTGAAAAATTTTGCACAAGTGCACCTAGGGCAAAAGCTGCTGTAAACACAAAGAATGGTCGCACCAAATGTTGATTTCATTTAGTTAATAGAAGGTAATTGATAAAGAAAATCTATTTATGACAGCATCCTCATTTTACAGCATTTTTACACAAGTGCCTAAAACTTTTAACAGTGCTGCAGCTTTGCAGGTAGGTTTCTTGAAGCATCCTGGAGACTTTGTCACAGTTCTTCTGGGTTTAGCCTTTAAACCATTTTTTAGCTGATGAAAATACTAGTGGCCTAAGACTTTTGCACAGTACTGTATATATATATACCTACAGGACTTGGTGTCCTGAGATGGGTAAGTTATAGTATAGCACACAATTTTACCCTTCTTTGCAAAAATTAATCTTCCGATCGTACCTCTGCACTCTTATTCGTCTTGACTTTGGCTTTCTCCTTCTTGCTGTAGTCTGCATTATAGTGAGCAAAAGCGTATTCGATCAAGGCAGCGAACACAAAGACGTAGCAAATCCAGAAATACACGTCCAGAGCTTTGATGGCAGAAGCGCGGGGCAATGATGAGCGAGCACTGACCATCAGTGTTGTCATGGTGAGCACTGTTGTGATTCCTAAAGTTAATGGACACATGACAATATTTGTTTTACTTATCAAGTTAACTGTGGTTTGTTTTAACTGTGCTAGATTGCTAGGTTCACTGTATTTTGATAGTCCACTTTAGACATTCAACTAACTATAAGTTACTTTTGCAACTTCACGTCAACAAATTCTCATTAATTTTTTAACTACACATTAACCAGTTTTCATTAGTGTGTTAGTGTACTGTTAGGTTAGGGTTAAGATTAGTAGAATAAGTTGACATTTACTAGCAAAGTTACAAGTAAATCTCTGTTGGGTTCATTAAAATCAAGTGTTAACAGATATTATATCTACTAATACTCTAGTAGACTGGTAGTTGACATGTAATTGCTTGACATGTAGTTACTTCTTGTAAGTAAAGTGTCCAAAGTGGACTATCAAATATATATATATAGTTTACAACTGAAGAACTATATGTTTTATAAAACTAGCAGTATAAACACTGAAATACAGACCTAAAGACACTCTTGCTGGCACAGCTGATTGGCTGATCCAGAATGAAACCCATGACATGGCAACCAGTAAGATGGAAGGCATATAGGACTGGATGATGTATACTCCTCGGTTACGCCTTAGTTGAAATCGTAAGCTGAGACGTGGAAATCTCCCAGCTGTTCAAACAAAGGACAGTATTTGGCTTGAAAATATGTAATATAGTTTTTGAGTTAAAAAATGTATTACAATAATTTAAAATGACAACAACAGTTGTGGCAGCATTAGCAATGACCTAAACCTGGCAGAGTTCAGTTATATCAGATATATCAGACAATGTCGATAGAAAAACCTCACCAGATTTAAAGTTCATCATCTCCGTGACAAAGCGATAATCTGTGATGGTGAACTGGGACAGCTCTAATTTGTCCAGCCCATGGATGAGTTTCTGACTCTCTGACCAGTGATACACAATGTCTTCTGAAGAGTAGCCGTCTGCAAACACAGCAACATGAAAAACATCTTAGTTTGCCTTCAGCTGCATATAACAGCTGTCTCTCAAACATGCTGCTCTCATAGGGTTATGCTGGTACAGGAACATAAAAGGAAGGAATATGTAAGAATATAAGAAATAAGACAATGCAAGTGATGGAGAAGTGTCAGTGCCATGACAAAAGGAGAAAATAAAAAAGACTGAATATCTAAAGTCATAAGCATTGTTATTATTGTTTGTTTTTGTGCAGGAATCATTTTTGTGCTCATGAAGTTAAAACACTGTAAACACGAAAGAGAGATGACAGACAACTTCTTGATTTACTCACAGCTTTCCAAGTCTAGCATACATTCCTGTTCATCCATGGGGTATTTGGTGAGGTCCATGTCACATGCAACTGTAGAAGTAATTCTGAAAGGGAAACCATCATGATTAAACATTTTGAACATGGATAAGGTAAATAAACCCTTTGTAATCATGTGTTGAGACACTGAAAAGTAAATTGTATGATCCTTTTAAAATAATGATGTTGATGTAAAAAAATGTTATATAAAGTGCATAAACAATTGCACAGCTCTCAGAAATACGTGATTGGTGGTGGCCTTTATGTATATATTAAGTACATTTATTTAGGCAGATTTATTTGTAATAAAATAATGACCGTGTATTTAAAACAGTATTTGATTTGTATTTGATTTTTTTTTTTTACTTAATTTTTCTTCCCTTTACTGTGATCTGTCAAGCTTTACAGTGCTGCTCAAAGTCATTTTACATTATTGGCAATACAAAACCACAAACTAGTTTAAACATACCGACTGCTGTAGAGAACAACTCCATCAGGCTGCAGGCGTATGAGTTTATTTTCCACAGTAACATCATGAAACCAAGCTGATTTGGCGTTAACTATGAATGTGTCTGGTAACCAGAGTTTGTCCACAAAGCGGCTGTCTAGGCCAAGAGTTTTGTTTGTGTGGTTGTAGGACAGTCGGTCATCTCTCCAACTCTGCCGTAGAAACACTGTCATGGTGTATTCCTATTGAAACAAATGCTTATTATATATATATAAAAAAGTCTTTTTGTTGCATATTGTTCATATTTACAGGATAAGTTTATTTTGAACAGTTGAATCAAGCATTAAGACATTAGAAGCTATGCATGGTTTGACAATGGTTTGACCATCGATATGGGATGTTCTTGTGCTTCCTAAAACCCCTTAACAGTGGTCAAATCAATGAATATAGATAATAATAATAATACTTATTACTTTTGACCAATAGGCGGTGCTGTGACAAAATTGTGCTGTGGTCAGTGTGGTGTGACAAAGACACACAAAGTTTGATGGCAGCTTCAGATTCTGTTCAAATGAGTTAATGCATTAAATAATAACAGTTTGGTCTAGCAACACAGAATCCACAACATTTGCTTGTATGGTCTGAAAATAGATGGACTAAACCTGAATTCCATATTGTTTAATTAATTAACAGTATAAGCACATTAATATTGAACTTGAGCATTGATAAAACAGTTTACAATGGCTTTAAACACAACTCAGCCAATCAGAACTACGATGAACTTTAATTAATTAATTAATTAATTGTTGTTGTTTTTTCAATCTTCTAAAACTTTGACAGTAAAGCCCTGTGATCATTAAATTATTAAAACACACTAAATAAATGTAAATAAATGAGCAGGGTTGCCAGTGTGTTAACATTTGAGATGAAGGATTACATTCATATGTTTAAAAATCTTCAGATTAGGGAACTCTTCACTATTAACTAGTTGTTATTAGCATGCCCTTGAATTTTTTACTTTTGCCTTCTAATCAGTGGTATTAGGTTCTAAGATATAACTGAATTCATTCGACTTCCCCAAAACACATTGTATTCCATTAATCAGAATTAATGCTCATTATTACAATATTAAAAGCAATTAATGACAATAATGATTATTGTCATATTAAAAAAAAATGTTGGCCCTTAATGGAAATGGTTCTTTGGATAGATGGTTTGTTGGTGAATTTACAAATTGTTTTTGCCTATTTGCGTTAGGTTTGATAGATTTTATTTATTTATTTATTTATTTATTTATTTATTGTAAGCTAACAAGGAGGTCATTTGGAACAGGTTCACATTTTAATCACAGGTGTACGCAGTTTTTTTTTTTTCAATGATCACAGTGTCATGATCACCAGCTGGAGTGTCCATGAGCTCCTCCAGAGGTCACTCCATCCCTGACTATTGTTACTCTCTCATTAACTACATTCCCCACAATCCTTTGCCCATATGGGTTCTTGTATGGGTTCACTCTGCTTCTCTGAGTCTGTGCTTTCTGGTTTCTGTGTCATTGTTTAATCTTTGCCTTGTTTCCTGGTTATCCTGTTTTTTTCTTAGTTTTCTGCCCTGTTTGTAACTCTTTGGACTGACTGCCCTGTGTATGATCTCACACCTGTTAATGGATTAAATAAACTGCATTTGGATTCTCAATCATCATGTCACTGTGCAGATTGTGACAACAGGCTTTGTAACGTGTGTATCACTGATACACAGGTGATTGTAAACAGGTGCATTCAGTTTTGTTGCTTTGAGTTTTTACTTTGCAGTCTGTATTTTTGATATAGTCTTTGTAATTTGTTTTTGACCTCTCATAAGAAGAAATACTGTACTTGTCAACTTAGAAATAACTGATAAGAGGTGATAATTCTGAATCATTTAACATTTTAATTATATTACAGCTGGGTTTTGGATGAATGCACAAATGTCTTGTCAAGTGATTTTTACATTTGTTTGAACATTTTATTACCCAGATGTTTTAGTAAATCGTGAATTTACATATGTTTACCCCTGCTGTTTGTTTTATGTGTTATTCTGGAAATTAATCCACTCTATGGAAAGGAAAATATTCAAAAGAAATTTAGCACAATTTGTTTGGGTATCAGGTATCTACATCAGGGATGGACAACTTTGAAGTTGCCTACAACCTGATCTACATTAATGACAAAAATATGATTGTTTTCCAGTACAACAAAACAAATCCAATACATCATACATGCGAAACAGGGTGATATCCAAAACATTACCATGTTGGCTTCTGAGATATGGTCAATACTGGCTACTTCAATGGCCATGGCAACATTCACAGGAGGTCCTGTAAAGATGGGTCAGAAAAGGAACATAAATGGTCACACATCACTGTACAGTACTCTTTAAGCTTTCTTTTAATTCTCTGACTCTTTAAAGTACAAATATTAATATGAACCAAAAGATAAAAAATGAAGTGATATCAAATAAAATGATCGAATTGAATCCCTGGACACCAATAGAAGAAAGTTGCTTCAAGGATGTAAATGATCACCTTCACTGGTGTGTTTTTTTTTTTGAAGAATGGCATATTTATAAAAGAAGAAGAACAGATGCAGTTAATTCTATAGTGACATTAAAATGCCTTTGTTGTGACAGAAAAAGCTATGAATGTGTCTGTATACTTTTTATTGTTAATTAAGTATATATTTTATTATGTATTAACCTTTTCATTGTATTGGGCAGAAGAGTGTGAGAAGAGAGAAGCAGCAACAGGGGAACTGGGTCAACAAAAGACTTTGAGCCCTGGACTCAAGGTCTCCTGAAGCAATATTGCACCATATGTCACCGCACAATCCACAAGGATATGACAAGAATGTGTCGTTTTTGAAGGGTGCCACATTGTTAAAATTGTGAAGCAGTTCCCAAAGCAATTGAGAACCTTTAAAGCCTGGTTAATGCTTGATGTGCAAGGGCCAAAAGACATATATGTATACAATATATGTACAATATTATATATGTAATACATTATAATATGTATTACGTAATATACTAATATCACTTACTATTCAGGTTTGACTGATGAGCTCTTGTGAGTAATGAGTTAACATTCTCAGTTTGAATGATATTGCATAGGAAATATTAACTGTACAATTAGGCATTGAGTCATTCTATATTTTAGGGTACATTTCACATCAGCAAAAAAGTCAAAAACAGTATACTTTCTTAAAACAACTCTTGGTTTTAGTTGATGCTTGATTACTTATCTGCTTTTTTTATCAGTGTAACAAACTGTATGCCACTATACATGCTGATTAGTGAGTCAAATATGCCATATGTACAATTATTTTTAAAAAAAAAGACATAATAATTTTATTTTATTTATTATTATTTTTTGTTTGTTTGCAGATATTTGTGTAACATTGTCAGCACAGTAATTAAGGACAAAACAATTTAATAAAATACAGAAAAAATTAAGAGGACATTTACCAAAATGTCTGCCATATAACAAAACATCATCACATTATGCGGGTGACATAGTTTTGTAATAAATCTTTTTATTGTTGTTTGTTTGTTTGCAGTTTGGTTAGTAACATGAAGTAACACGAGTAAAATGAGACATTTTCTTATTAGAAAGAAATAATATTGACTTTAAGGATTTTTATTAATTATTCTGAACTCAAGACTCACTCAGTTTAGAAAAAAGCAGCTATGGCAAAAACTGCAATTGAAGGGACACTTGGTGTACAAAACATTTGTGTAAGATTATAGTATTTATTCTCTTAGAGAACTGTTTAAAAAATAATTATCATCAATGGACATGAAATGTAACCTACATTGAATGTAACTACAGTTTTATAAATTAAGAAAAATAAATGAAGAGTGGTGGTTCTTCAGGTTTCGCAGACAAGAACCACAGACCTACTGAATAAGAGGTATGTTTAAGGTATGTTTTATTACTAGGTACTTATCAGTGTGTAACGCCATGCCAGCAGAGGGAGCCCTCACCCACTGACTGACTGTTGCTGCTCCCTCTGCTGCTTCGTTGGTTGCTTCCTGTTTGGTGGCCATAAAAGGAGGCCTACACCAAACAGGAAGCGTGAAGTATTGTTTTGCTCTTGCGGATTCTACCAAGCGTTTTCCCTGTTTTCATTGCCCTGTTTTGATTATCTCGGTTTTGTTTCTTGCCACTGTTTTACTTTGTTTTTTGCCATTGTTTTGTCAAGTTCACCGCCATAGTTCTGTCTAGTTTTTGCCATCGTTCCTTGCCTTGTTTATTTGTTACTTTTCTGACTGCTCTCTCTGGTTTTGGACTCTGCCTGTTTATTGGATTTATGCTCTCGCCTTGCCCAGGATATTACTGTTTGTTTGGATATTGACCCTGCCTGTTTGACTACGATCTGTATAATAAAAGCTCGCACTTGGATCTTACACGCTTCCTACGAGTCCGCATTACACAGTGCTGACATGTGGTGTGGCTTTCACAAGCTTTTTTCTTAAAGATGATATGATTCAAATATATGTGGGCTAATTGTAATACTCTAAAAATAGACTGTAGAAACTGGAGCACTGTTGGTAGAAACAGTAAGTGTGAGGTTTGTTGTGAAACAAAAAAAAGAGACTAAATATTGATGCTTAAAATGATGCAGGTGGTTGAGCAGTGCAATGCAGTGTGATAAATTATACATACAAAACTCACCTCCAATCCCTGGTCGAAAGTTTCGAGCATAACCTTTCATTAAATCATCCAAATTAGGCAACCAGGATATTTCAATGTCTGTGCCAACATAGTCACCAATATCACTCAGCATGGCCCTGTGGGGATAAAACAAACAGATGTTTTTCACTTTCTCTTTCACATTTTTATCATAGATGCAGATGTGGGTGTGTAATTGCAGTTTAATAATCAAAATATTGAAATATATTGTGTGACATACTGTATTCGGTTGGAGGTGGACTAAAAGACAGGACAGTCGAATGGATGGAAAAAGGTTTTCATCACAGGTGTTATGAAAAACAGTATAAAACACAGAAACCAAGCATCAAAAAGCAAAACAAAACCCCTAAACTTGGGGCTCAGTGGATGCTGGTTATAGAATAAGAAGGAAACAAGCCAAAAACAACAGAAACAGAGTCCAAAATAGAACAACTAGACAAAGACATACAACAAAATACAAATGGGGGCACTGAATCAAGAAGCTAAGAGGTTAATGAGAGCTATGCCAAACAGACACGAAGGACAAATTCAAGTAACAAAACTGACAATGGGAATATGCATCTACTATATTATTAAGAGTTGATTTGCAAAAAAAACCTCTTTTTTGTTTTGTTTTTTAATTTTTTAAAAATCATGTTTTTTCATTGTGCATTACAGTCAAACTGATTAGGTAAAAATAACCCAGAAAAAAACCCAGCTAACTAATACAATAAAACACAATAAAAGTGAGTGTCATGATCGGGGCTGTGGGTCTTCCCTCAGCCTCTCGAGGTCGCTGTTCCCCTTGCACTGCACTCCCCTGATTGTTCACGTCTGTCTTGTCATTTGCACTGATTACGCTCACAGCTGTTCACACTCTGGACTATTGTATAAGAACTCTCACTTCTCACTCCTGTTCAGGTCTGCATTGTCTTTTGTCCTCGTGTGTGTTCGGTTCGGTTTTGATTTTTGATCCTTGTTTCCAGTTTGTGTTGTGCTGTGTTGGCCTTCTGGTTTACGTTCTTTTGTGTTTTGTTTCATTAAAATTTTCCTTTCCTGCATTTGGACCCTGACCTCTTTTCCCCGTACACCAAACGTGACAGAATGCAGACCTCCAAGATGGGTCCAGCGGGGAGGATTTTTTTCGGGGAGGCGAAGCTTCCCCGTTTGGCGACGGCGGACGTGCGTTTGGGGGCGGCGACCACCCGCTCTGTTCCCGACACGGCGGGAATGTCCTTTGAGGCGGCGTCGGCCGCCCGTTTCGAGCTCATCTACGCCTGTCTGGCGGGGATGGACGCCTGTAGGGCCGAGGCTGCGCAGATGCGGCCCTGCTTTCTGGCGGGGGCGGAGACGCTCTTCCTCGGGCAGGCGGCGGCGACCGCTCTCTCTGTTTCTGACGCGGCGGTGACCGCGCTCTCTGTTCCGGACGCGGCGGCGACCGCTATCTCCTGTCCGGACGCGGCGGCGACCGCGGCGACTCTCTGTTCCGGACGCGGCGGCGGCGACCGCTCTCTCTGTTCCGGACGCGGCGGCGACCGCTCTCTGTTCCTGACGCGGCGGTGACCGCCGCGCGGCGGCTGTTCCGGACGCGGCGGCGACCGCTATCTCCCTGACGCGGCGACCGCTCTCTCTGTTCCGGACGCGGCGGTGACCGCGCTCTCTGTTCCTGACGCGGGACGGTGACCGCCGCTCTCTGTTCCGGACGCGGCGGCGACCGCTCTCTCTGACCCGGACGCGGCAGCGACCGCGGCGACCTCTGTTCCTGACGCGGCGGTGACCGCTATCTCCCGGTCCGGACGCGGCGGCGGTGACCGCGCTCTCTGTTCCGGACGCGGCGGTGACCGCGCTCTCTGTTCCGGACCGCGCGGCGGTGACCGCTCTCTCTGTTCCGGACGCGGCGGCGACCGCGGCGGTGACCTCTCTGTTCCGGATGCGGCGGCGACCGCTCTCTCTGTTCCTGACGCGGCGGTGACCGCTATCTCCTGTCCGGACGCGGCGGCGACCGCTCTCTCTGTTCCTGACGCGGCGGTGACCGCGCGCCGGACGGGCGGTGACCGCTCTCTGTTCCGGACGCGGCGGCGACCGCCTCTCTGTTCCGGACGCGGCGGTGACCGCTCTCTGTTCCTGACGCGGCGGTGACCGCTATCTCCTGTCCGGACGCGGCGGCGACCGCTCTCTCTGTTCCTGACGCGGGTGACCGCGCTCTGTGACCGCGCGGTGACCGCTCTCTGTTCCGGACGCGGCGGCGACCGCTCTCTCTGTTCCTGGACGGTGACCGCGCTCTCTGTTCCGGACGCGGTGACCGCTCTCTGTTCCCTGACGCGGCGGTGACCGCGCTCTTTGTTCCGGACGTGGCGGCGACCGCTCTCTCTGTTCCTGACGCGGCGGTGACCGCGCTCTTTGTTCCGGACGTGGCGGCGACCGCTCTCTCTGTTCCGGACGTGGCGGTGACCGCTCTCTCTGTTCCTGACGCGCTCTTGTTCCGGACGTGGCTCTCTCTGTTCCGACGCGGCGGCGACCTCTCTGTTCCTGATGCGGCGGCGACCGCTATCTCCGTTCCTGACGCGGAGGCGGCTGCGCTCGCTGTTCCTGACGCGGCCCTCACCGTGCCTTCTGTTCCGGACGCGGCGGTGACCGCTCTCTCTGTTCCTGACGCGGCGGTGACTGCGCTGCACGGGCCTGGCCCGCCGTCCCTCCCCCTGAGTTGCCTTCCTCCGTACCTCCTCCCTCCAGACTTTGGGAACGTCTGGAAGCCGTTCTGTAGGGAGGGGGTACTGTCATGATCGGGGCTGTGGGTCTTCCCTCAGCCTCTCGAGGTCGCTGTTCCCCTTGCACTGCACTCCCCTGATTGTTCACGTCTGTCTTGTCATTTGCACTGATTACGCTCACAGCTGTTCACACTCTGGACTATTGTATAAGAACTCTCACTTCTCACTCCTGTTCAGGTCTGCATTGTCTTTTGTCCTCGTGTGTGTTCGGTTTTGATTTTTGATCCTTGTTTCCAGTTTGTGTTGTGCCGTGTTGGCCTTCTGGTTTACGTTCTTTTGTGTTTTGTTTCATTAAAATTTTCCTTTCCTGCATTTGGACCCTGACCTCTTTTCCCCGTACACCAAACGTGACAGAGAGTTATCTGTTCTTGCAAACAAACTCTTTATTCATATCCACCTATCATCTCGTTAATGATGAAATATGTCTGATTAGTGCAACATACACATTACATATTACATCAGTAATATTGAATTTATTTATAGTCTGCTAAAAGTAGTTTGTTAATATATTGACACGCTTAAACTTGATATTATTATTGCATTAATGCTTATTATTGCATCAGTTAAGCAGACAGTTAAACAAGTTCATTGGCAGTCGCCATGGGGCAACAGACAAATGAAGCTATAGGAACAAAGTCAGGAAGGAGAACAGGTGAGACAACAAGGCACATAGGTAAAACCAATTAAACAGCAATGGGCAAATAAGGAAAAGAGATGAGAAGCAACACAACTGAGGAAACACATGGAAAAGATCTGTTCTTGGTTATTTCTGGCAATGATTCACTGGGTTAAGGTTTATTTTTGTTTGCACTGTTATGCAACAGTCCTGCGATTGACATAATCAATCAAATCTTTAGAACTGGCTGCGGGGCAGGGTTTGCACTTAACTGGTTTGGGGATTCAGTGCTGAGATTCAACACTAATCAAGAGTATTACAACATAGGTCATTTTAACTGGAGAGGATCGAGTTTCCTGTTTGTGAGATGAGACAATGAGACATGTCTGGGTTGAGTATTTGAAGTGTCCTTAATGAGCTGAGTAATGATTGTCAGGTTTGAGTGTTTAGTACTCCAGACAGCTTGGTGGAGACAATTGTATGTTTATCGCAGAATTAATGTAAATATCTGATAATATCAGATAATGTGCATGTTAAATGTTGTGATTTTGTGAAAACATAAAATATCCTTTGGATAAATCATTAGAGATGGGTCATATTTTACGTTTTAGCTAAAATAAGGTTGGAGCTGAACTCTGCAGAACAGTCTGTCTCTCCAGGAGCAGGGTTAAGGAGCTATTATGTAAACAAATATCAGGATATAAGATCAATATATGGAAAAATATACTGTCCAGTTAATGGTCTAGCTGAACAGCAATCTTTTAAAGTTTAAAAGAGTTAAAAGACTTATGAATCAATGACACTAAGATATTTGCAGATCTATTTAAGGAGAACTACTTGAATTTTTAATGAAGTGTTGGCTGTTGTTCTGCTCACAAATGAATCCAGTTGGACCATATTTACAAATGACACTGCTCCGCTGATCATGTGCTGGGTACTCCGCAGCACATACTTATCACCTTTCGATGTAAACTGTGTTCACTCTCATCTGCTATGGTTTCGTCTTCACTTCCTCTGACGCCTTGTTTGGACAAGGTCTGCGCCCTCTTTTCCAGGCCAGTCCATATACCACCCCTTCTGTCCCTTGGTTATCTGATGCTCTTTGCTAGTACTGTTCTAAGCTCAGGGCTGCTGAGACGCAATTCAAAAAATCCTACAGACCTTAGTGTGTATCGAACACTTCTGTTTTCCTGTTCTGCTAATGTCTCCACTGCTAAAAGGACATACCACCACAGCAAAATGAACAATTCATCTAACTCTTGCATGCTCTTTAAAACATTCTACTCCTTCTTTTGTCCTCCCCCTCCTTCATCATCTCTAACTCATCCTTTCTAATCATCCTACTACTTGTCCGCGTGATCTCATCTCCATCAAGCTGTTTCTCCTTCAGTTGTGCCTGCACTCACTCACATCATCAGTCACACCACTGATGTCTTTCCCTCTTTATATGAGCTTGGATAACACGCGGCTTAAAAAAAACACTCTTAACCCAGCATTTTTAGAGAAACTACAGTACAGTATCCCTTCTTTCATTCATTGCAAAAACAATTGAACCCATTGTGTCCAAGTCTCTGCCACAGAACAACCTCCTGGACAGCAACCAGCCTGGTTTCAGAAGTGGACGTTCAGCCGAGACTGCCCTGCTATAATCATGCTGGATCTGTTCGCTGCTTTTGAAATGGTTAAACACCAGATCCTCATGTCAACATTGCAAATCACTAGGTTCTGTCATTCAGAAACATGACTTTTCATATCACTGCCATGCTGATGACACTCAACTCCACCTCTCATTCCGTCCTGATGATCCGACATTTATTGCTGGATGAAGAACCATCACCTTCAACTCAACCTTGCCAAGACAGAACTGCTTGTGGTTTCAGCCAACCCAACACTTCATCACAATTTCTCTATCCAGCTAGAAGCATCAACCGTAACATCTTCAAGGTCAGCAAGAGTTGTAATTGATGATTAGCTGAATTTCACAGACCACATCGCTAGAACTGCCCAGTCCTGCAGATTTGCCTTATCCACAAGTTTCCTACGCCCCATGAGGCCTTGCGTCAAAAGTGGGAGCGTCTTTCGGTTTGGAGTAAACAAACGGGATGTGACACTCACTCATTCAACAGCTGACAGTAGTGACGGGCAAATGAAGCCTTGTGAAGCACTCGTGATTTACCTCTGACTGTTTCAGGAAAAGATTCAAAGCTTTGAGTGTCGAAAACAACGCGATCTGGTGGTTAGTAAAAAATTAAGCAGCCAAAAGCCTGTGAAAGAAACACCTTCAGATGAAACATTCACCACACATTCCACAGATCGACTACACAAATATAAGTCTAACAGTGTGTGTGTGTGTGTGTGTGTGTGTGTGTGTGTGTTTGTTTGTTGAATTTCTGTCTCTGATAAATTCATTTACCCATTAAACTGTGGCATTAAATGCTAGTACGAATATCTATTTGATGTAATAGAAGAATAATGTACACATGAAGTGCATACAGTATGGCAAATATTAATTTTCCTGAAATAATTGGTATTTTTCACATTGCTTGTATGACTGGGTATTTAAAAATATAAATAAGTAACATCTGACACACAAATTGAATCGCGCATGGGACTGGAGAGAAAGTGAAGCTTCGTTTATCACTGTTTTTTGTGATTTCTACATTAACAGCACAAGCCTCTAATCGAGGCTTCATCTGGCACACCCCTTAACACAAGCTCCGATGCCTCGGTTCAAATATCACATCACTAGTTGACAGTCATTCAAGATTTAGCAATTCAAACTTGCTAACGATGTGGGAGCACAGCTTCGAACAGCACATGTTGTCCCTGAGCACTGTAACGACATCTCTCATAAAGGTTTGCAACTTTACAAAGTAAACAAAGATCCGAAAAACACTTAGCCTCTCGATAATTAGCACACAAAATACCATTGGTATAACACTACTGCCACCTCACAGAAAGTAGTGCCCCTCAGAAACAGGTGGATACAACATTAAGAAGATCAGGCCCTTTCTAGCAGAACATGCTATGCAATTCCTTATTCAACCTCTTCAGTTCAGTCCAGACTGGACTATCGTAATGCTGGCATGTCCTTCAGTCAGTTCTATTAAGCTTCTGCAACTAATCCAGAATGTGGCAGCAAGAGTAGTTTTTAATGAGCTGAAGGACCAAAGAGGCATCACTTTCACTGACTTTTACCCTGCTCGTTCCCTGCTGGTGGAATGACCTGCCCAACTCAGTCCAAGCAGCTGAGTCCTTCAAGAAATCTTCAAGAAAAAAGCTAAAGCTAAAGATCTCTTCCATCTCTTCTGCATCATTGCATTGGTGGTTAAAATGAAGCTTTGACAGTTTAGCAAAAGGTTTTGCACAAATTAGCCAACAAGACAGTGGTGCAGGGTGTGTGATATATCGTCTGCGATAATATTGTAATTGCTGTTTTGCGTATTTAGAGTACGTCACTGCATGATTCAGACTGTTAAAATGCATTTAAAATGGCCATAAAACAAGCAACATGACAGTGTTTTGTTCCTGAATCAATCAACCATTTAATGTTTATGACTCACTTACTAACAGTAAAAGCATTCATGTCCTGCATTAAACAGTGTGTAAATACATCTAAATGTCACTTCAGATGAAGCTTCTGTGTTTCCTTTACATTGCAAAGATGGATTTTGTTGATACTGATTTAATTTGCCTGGTAACATCCCAAATATCTTATTATTCTAAATAAGTGATTCCTTTCATTGAAAACAAGTAGTTTGAGATTTGCAGGCCTATCCCAGGGGTGTCAAGCTAAGGGATAGGTCAAGGGTGCAGTTCCTGGAGGGCCACAGCCCTGCAGAGTTTGTAGTTCCCACCCTGCTCCAACACACAAATAAGCCTAAATGATTATATTATCTGGATCAGATGTGTTTAATTAGGGTTATATCTAAACTGTGCAGGGCTGTGGCCCTTCAGGAACTGACACCTTTGGCCTATCCCATTTTTGCCCCCTTCTGCTGTTAAAATGTAACTAAGTAATTTTTACTCTGAGTAACTTTTAAATGAGCTACTTTTTACTTTTACTTGAGTAGATTTTTAGACTGGTATTTTTACTTGTACTTAAATGAAATTTCATAAATGTAATGGTACTTTTACTTCAGTAGAATATATTCGTACTCTTTCCACCTCTGTAAATGTGCATTACTTTCTAACATTTACAGATGACGTATATAACTGTGATATGTCCGCTTTAGAACCACTTTAGCCCTGATTCATTTGTCAGGTTATTTCAATTCAGGTTTTGGGCTTTAATCCCTGATTTTTGTTAGCGTCATTTATTAAAACAGCCCCCAGTTCTCAATTCTTTTTTCTATTTCAAAGACTTGTTTTCTTTTTTGTTTTTATCCCTCCGTGTTATCTGCCGCATACTATGGTTAGTGCTGGAGTAAAGTGCTAGTTATAGCAGGTCCTAGAAAAGTCCCTTCATTTAAATCAGGATTGAGCTACTCTCCTCAAGTGTACTGGGGTTTTTTAAGTAGGGCATAAGCTCCCCTGTTGGGTTCTGAAGTAGGGGAAAGTACTCCCCCTTGATTGCTGGTTTCACAGGGATTGGGTAGGTTTTGTTTTAGAATTAAAACAAGAAAAGGAACTAAGCCACTTGTCCTTGCTGTGCGCCGTCACTTGCTCCCTCTAATCAGAGTTACAGAATATTGTCCCTTTACTTCATTTATCTCCCTCCTCAACCACTGTTGGGTCTTGAAGGATATGCTTCCCCTTGTACGAGTGGCAAACATTGAAAGCTGTGGTATGGAGGGCTAATTACTGAGGCTTCTAGAACTCTGAATGCTCCCTTTGCAGAGCTGCTCAAGTGCCCTTTTGGGTAAAACAGGGTGACTCATAAGAGTTTTGTTTTCTCGCCAACTGTTGTTGGGTCTTGAAGAAGAGGTGTATGCTCCCCTTTGAATGGTTACATTGGGGTCTTTAAATAGGGTCTGAGCTCTCCTGTGTCTTCCTTGGAGTTTAGTACCCGAGTGAGAAACGTTACTTGGCAAACTGCATCATGTCCTGCTCTTGTTTGCCTCCCTTTCCTGAGTAATGCCAGGTTCGCGCTGCATGATTTTTTGCTGCTCTTCTCACACTGTACGACTGTCTGGGATACAATCTAGTTGCTGTTGTTTGCACACAACACGACGGAATGGTGAAAGGGAAAAATCTTCAACAGGAAGAATTGGCCACAACTGCCCTGTCTACAAACTACGTTTCACAACCAACCTCACACAAGATGAGTCGCTGACAGCGCCAGATATTTAGCATGCCAAATATGTCATATGCGTTGGGTACGCATCGGCGCTTTTCACAGATCTCGTCTTTGGTAACACATTATATGCAGCTGTCGTTCATGTTAACAAGCACAAAATTGCCTCTGATTTTGGGTGTTTGTCTGTGATTTCCACAAAACTGTGAAAATCACGGCTAAAATTGTGCAGTGTGTGCCCAGCATAAGGGTAGGGATGTATGCTCTCCCTTGAAGGGATGCCAATACTTGGGTTGTAGCAGGGTGAATGGAATTATGATGGGCAACTCTTGAGAGTCCCTCTGTTTAGTTTGTCGCCATCCGCAACTGTTGTTTCTATGTTTCTGTACGGAGCCCTGCACATGTCATATAGAAAAAAGTTAATTGATTTAAATGATTTTTAAATGATAATTGAGTTAAATGATTTACTAATTTGTTTCCTCTGTTTATTAAATTGTGTGCACAATTTACAAATTCCTTCCCCGTTTTAAGTAAATCTTTGCAAAATAATTCAAAATAGTTTGTGCCCTTCGTTTTAAGTAAATCGTGTGCTTTGTATAATAATTTGTCCCCTCATTTTAAGTAGAACTAAAGGAACTAAAAAAGCAACAAAATGAACAAAAAAGAACAAAATAAGCAACATAACTAACAAAAACCAACAAAATGAAGAAAATAAGCAAAATATTTTGAAGTAAAAAGGGTTTTCTTGTTTCAGTTTCATGCACTGTAAAATCCAATAGTTTACCTTACTTAGATATAATTAGTTATCTTTATTTAGTTGCTATACTTACTAGGTTTTATTAAGTTACAGCTACTTTCAAGCGAGTAAGCGATGCTTACTTAAAATATTCAAGTAGCCACAAAGGAACCAATGACATTAATAAACCAGTGAGAGGCAGCAGTGCACTAATATGTTGCTAATTTGCAAAATAACAACAGAAGAAGAAGAAAAGCTATTTTTTTTGAGGTGGCAATTGTTAATCTGCAGTTATTTTTCACTAGTTACATTCACTCATTTCCCAAAGTCATCTTGAATGTTGTTTCAATACAACTATATATTTGAGAGAACATCACATAAGCTGACTTCATAAATTGATGTTGATTTTCGTAAAATGTTGTTGGTGTGTCTTATTTTATTTATTTATTATTATTATTATTTTTTTTTTACTTACCATTATAGTGATTAATGTTCCGTTTGGTTGGGCACTTGGAACTTTGCTTTTCGTATGATAATTTTCTTCCTTTTGATGCAGTAATACTACATGAAGTCATAGTTTTTGATTTCAAGGGAAGAAACGTAAACAGTAGGTTGCTTTTAAAAAGTAACATGATTCTGATGTTTTGATTAGCTAAATCTTTTAGCAAACGTATTTTGTATATTTATTAATGATGTTTTAAAATTTTATTGTTCTTCATAAACACCTTGAGAAACTCTATTGGGTTGAGACAGTCCTTTAATATTCGTGGTAATGTGCTGAAGTCACAGACTTAAACATTCAGCACGTGAATCACAACAATGGTAACAATTCAATTTTATTTATTTTTATTAATTGTGACAATAACCATTATATTATTTTGTTTTCTCTTTTTGTTGTGCTACTACTGACACAAGTCAGTAAATAAAATTAGCAAATAAAAACAACAACAGTAAAACAAAGCAATTGCATAATTTATTCATGCTGCAATGCACTCTGGGAGTCAGTGAGTAGCTATAATAAGTCAAGTGTAAGCCTAAAGTAAATGATTAAGTACCCCCTACAGTTCTTTTTTAGTTACTAGAGCTCTCGTGTAAGTAAACTATACGAACTAAGCATTTGTCAGTACAACATACTATTCCTATTTCACTTTACTTAGTTTTTTTAAGGCAATCGGTTTGCATGCTTTTTTTAAGTAAGCCCAACTAATTAGATTTTACAATGTGGCTTGAGTAAAACAAAGAAGTGACAAAATTACACATAAAATCTTAGTGTGGCAAATTCCAAATAAATTCTATATTTCAAACTAAAGACTCACAATTAGGTGAAATGGAAACCTAACTCTTACACTGGATACAGTGACTGAATTTGACTACTTTCTGTAATGTTATGAATCAATTTGCCAAATGCACCATCACAGTGTTTCTTTGCCAGGCATTCATTCCACTGCAAGGTGGTCAGAGAAAGCAAACTCTCAGTCTGATTTATTATTGTATTTTGGCACTCCTATAATCCAGTGAATTTTTATTCAGCAATGTTTACACTTTACAGAAATTTATTTTTATATCAGGTTGCAGAGGCCTTATTTCATGTTACTGCACATGTATGTTTTCTGGATGTGTACAGGACTTTGTATTTGTCTATGACATTGCAGAGGTTTATTTTATTTTTTTTTTTTATTTTTTTTTTTTTTCATTTTATATCTAGTGTACAGTTGTACAGTTTTGTTTATTGTATTACTCTGTGTTGTTTCCTTTTTCTTTTTAGAAGACAACTGAGCCTTTAAATCTCCTTTATAAAAGCTTTTATGAGGCATAAGTAGTCTTCACTTTAGATGAGCTCAGCTCACACAAATAGTTTGACTGACAGCTAAAATGTTTTATAACGACCTGAATTAATAGTGAATTACTATTACATTGTGTACATTTATTTTTTTAATTACAATTTCTTGGATGAAACAATAATAAAAAAAGAACTCTGGATAAATGAGACACCCCCTCTCAACAGCTTTTTTCTTAATGACAACCAATACAATTCAGGGAAAAATGGCAAAACTTATTAAGCATATACCTATTAAAACAAACAAACAATATGTCATTAATATCTGTAAAAGAAGCAAATTAGCTCATTTTGATAAGGGGCTGCGAAAATGACTACACCCTTGATTCAAATCAACAAAACTTGTAATATTCTTGTACTTCATATGTCCTAAACTTTATGTATACTACTCTGACCCTTCTTGGCACAGAAGTGGTATTTACAGGTAGCAAAGCCCCTTCGTTCTCTCTCTTTAGAAGAATGTACCACGTGTGTGTCATGTCCAAGAGAAACACCAAATAAAGACTTTTGAGATTCTTCAGTACAGCTGACTTAACTACAGAAAGAAAGAGATGTTACTTCTCTGACTGTTCAAATCCCATTTGATTTTGAGATGAAATTTGATCAACAGTAGTGATGATTCTGTGAGATTCATTTAAAAAAAGAACAACATAAAAGCTCATAAGTGTACTGTACACAAGACCTTAATGTGTTATCGCACATACACAAGAGAAATAAACTGTGAACTGCACAACACACAAAAGGAGAGATGTGTGTCTATATGGGTCAAAGATGAGAAATCCCATTTTAATGTCCATTTACAAAAGTGTTGTTGTTGTTGTTTTAATTATTATTTTACACATTTCTTATTGCCAAATGGCTCAAATGTAGTGGTTTGAAGGATGGCAGCAAAGACTGGTAAAAAATCGAAAATTAAATTTTGGGTGGGGGCTGTATCCGTAAATAGGGTCTTTAATGTCATCTAATGATTCTTGTTCTAAATATGCCTGAAAAGATTTTTTGGTATATGAACTATTGTTACACTGAATTACATTTTACTGGGTAGCTTCTGTAAATAATGGTAAAAAATGTCTTTATGTATTTATTTATTAAGGAAAAAAATAAATAAACAAGACACAATCTAATGTATGGTGGGGTGGGGGAATAAAGCTATATTGAACTTTTATTGTTTTCATGCTTGAAAACCCCCCTTTGACCCATACCGAAATAAATACTTGCATTTTCTAACTGCAAGGTAGAGAGCGCCTCACGGAAACGTACAGAAATCTTTATAACAGCATACATCTAACTACCTACCACCACATAGCCACGACGATGTATCTCCTATTTATAAAGCAAAACCACGAACATCTGCCCCATATCCAGGCACTCGCACTGTGACACGACCACATTTAATAGATTCTACAGATTTAATAACCTCTCTACAAAGATTTAATAACCTCTCTACAAATGACAGCATATTCATAATGTCCATGAGAATGAACAGTTTTGGCTAAAATGATCTTCTGTTCTACATGTTTACCATTAAATTTGTCATCTAACGATCCTTTCTGCTTAACGTTGGAGGCAGAAGCATACGATGCATCAACTCTAAGACTCACAAAAAATATCAGCTTAAACCATTACTGAAAAGAGAGGATGACGAACGTTTTACAGATCAGCTCAAATTCTGCTCAGAAATCAGATGCATTTATTCACTGCTTTCAAGCCTCTTTGATGAAGATTCTACTACATGGGCAATATTTTGACAATATGCTGCGTTCTCACATATGTGTCTGCAGCAGTATCCTCCTCATCCTCACACTGCTGTGAAGGACACGCGTGTTCTCACCTGCTCATTCTGTTCCCCCCGAAGAGCACAAACCAGAAGATCGTCACGGCAAAACTCAGCGCATCCATTTTGCGCAAAAACGGCAAAGTTGATTTGGACTGAAAGGAGACAGACCGATTAAAACATCCTAGTTTTCACAGCCTCTTATGAGAATCGTAGGAACATTTGTATAATGATCCATATTTTAGCCAGTGCCTTATCCAGACTGCAGAAGAGACGGCACACATATCTCGCTTCCTCTCATAGATATCTCTCCCTCTCTCTAAAGCCTAAACCTTCGCGAGGTCCGTTTATCGAGCGAATCGTTTCTTTGAGTCGGTTCTTTTAAAGAACCGTCGAATCGACGGAAGCGTTCGTGAATCTCTTCACTAGCTGCTTCACTTGCTTTTGTCGGATGTATTGGGCTTTTGCATATTATGCATAAACTATTAATGGTGCAGTACTTTATTTGGACCAGCATTAAACTGAATTGTCTAGAAAAAGAAATAAAAATTATTTTTATTTTTATGGAATATCATGCCCCTCTAATTTTTTATAAAAACATAACTCCTTGCAAGGACATCTCTTTCTGATGACATGCGCACCGGTCCGAATCCAAACAAAATTAGGACAAACCAATCCCCGCACCGCACTACATTTTGTTTCTTGTTTGAATTCAAGTAGTCAAAAATGAAAACCTCTCTGGCCTATATAAAATAATGAAAAGCATAATGTACACGACAACAACTGTAAAGACACATTTCAATCTACCTGCAAAAGAATGGGCATAAAATGCAACGCAGCTGGGAACAGTTTTGACTGTTGACTTGAAAGAACCGGTACAGTACCGTTCGAACGAACCGATTCATTTGAATGAATCAGATTTTCCAGCACTACGATACTAGCTGCAACTCCCTCCTCTCCGTTCACATCAGATTAAATCCTCCGCTTGTGGATTCAACCACTCTACGCACGATAAAACAGTGTTCTTATATAACATCAGACCTGCTTTACAGTCATCTTTAGCCCATGTCACTGAATACTTAAAAGCCGGTATATTTATTTTTCACATATTACAGCATAGTTTTAGGTTTATCTTTACTGCCACGGCGAATTTAAAGGGTCCTGGTTCGCGATGCTGTTGCACGCATTTATGAACAGGTGATGGTTTGTAGAAGGCATCAAACATATATTCCTATATATTCCTTTATAGGCTAGTTTACCAGTGCACTACTCTTGGACTACTGTTTGATGTGTTTTGTTTGTCTTCGTTTATTGCAATAATTGTTAATTACTGTGAACTTGGGCTGAAATGGTGTAATGGTGCATTCAGTGACAGTGATTGCATAAGCTATTGTTCCAGTAAATTACTTTTATGACTGACCTAACAGAATATGTCCCTGCACAATAAGATATCAGTGTGCTATGAATAATACGTATTTTGTTCTTCCAGTCTGATTAAGAACAGTCTGCTGTATACATTCAGCTGCATCAGCAAATCAGGCCGAGTATTCAAGATGTTGTTCTGAGAGTATAGTTGCAGAGAGAGGAAAGAAAGATTAGACATGGACTGAGATGGGTTTAGTGAATGAGACGTGGCCTACAATTATATATTTTCTCCACAGTACAGCCCAGCAAACACAGTACGTTGTGACGACGTCGTCAGTTCGTCGTCCTTTGGTCAGCGCGACATTACTTTATGGCGACGTTGTGAGGACGTCGTGGCAAAGTTCCATTTTTTAGAATATTGGCTAACGTTCCAGAAACGTCGTGGGCACGTCCTCAACAGACGTCGCTAGTTAGTCCCATCGGGAACGTTGTGGCGACGTGGTCCCTTGGTCTCTATAGTATAGCTCTACCAGTATTTTATTTACAATATATTTACAATTGATAAATATAAAATGCTTACAATTTAAAATGTTAGATATTTATTCGTCAAGACTGACATTCCATTTATACATGCTAGAGAGATATTCAAGGCTTTAGAATGTTGGCTGACGTTCCAGAAACGTCGTGGGCTCGTCCTCTACAGACGTCGCTATTTGGTCCCATGGGGAACGTTGTAGGGACGTGATCCCATGGTCTCTAGCCAGCATACACAGTATGTTGTGAGGACGTCGCCGGTTGGTCGTCATTTGGTCAGCGTGACATTACTTGACAACGTCGTGAGGACGTCGTGGTAACGTTCCATTTTTCAGAATTTTGGCTAAGGTCCCAGAAACGTCCTGTGCACGTTCTCAAAAGACGTCGCTAGTTAGTCGCATGGGAACGTTGTAGCGACGTGGTCAGCTGGTCTGCAGATAACTTTTCATATTATTGCACTACATGTATTTGGCCTATCTTTTTAAGGTGTATACCATTTGGATAGCCTATAATAAGGGAAATATACTGAATTAATCAAGCATTTTGCATGATGGCATGAATTGTTATAGAAATATAATAATTATGCCGTCATTTAAAATGTAGATATATATGTGTCATCAAATTAATGACAAAACAAAACCAAATAGTTTGTTGGCAAATAACAATAATTCATGCTTGTGAATGACAGAAGAAATTTATTGAGAAACGGCATCGGACAAGTGAACATTTAAACCAGCGCACTTCACTTTTTGAGTGCTGCGTAAGTGCGCGTGCCCGTCACTTTAACGGTCAACTTCCAGCAGACGGACACGAAGGAAAAGGTAAGCGCTATAAATCTATTTTTATTCATCGTTTTTGATGATATAACGTTAGATATCATGTAAGATGATTAGTGTTTTGTATTTTTGTAGGTTTTCTATATTAATTTCGTAAATAAACGCCATGTTTGGTTATGTCGCGGTCTGAGGTAACGTTAACTGCTAAAATCAAGAGATATTGTATTCCTTCTTTTTAGTTAAGTTTAAAATGTAACACAATAAACTATACAGTATTCACTGTCAAATTAAAACTTCAACCGTAATAGTTTGTTTGACTGCCTGCCACTCTCGCTTTATGTTGCTCATGCTAGCCATATTGTAAGTTTGAATATAAACTACTGTTTAAACGTTTAATTAGACGCTAGCGAAATTACCTTCAGTGTATGTGGGAACAATAATTTCCGCATTTTCCCCTCGAGCAACAGACCTGTAAATTGTCATTTGCTCACTATTGGTGTTAAAGGTGTTTTTTACATGCTTGCTTTTTATGCTAGTTAAGTTACCTTTCATTCACAAATAAGATCTGATACGTTCGTTTTAACAAATCTTTTAATAAACAAGTGGTTAATTTTCTTTTAATAAGTGGTTAATTTTCTTTTAATACACAAGTGGTTAATTTTCTTTAGGTCCTGACTGCCAATGAACCAGGCAATGATTCAGTGAGTTGCTTATTAGAAAAGATGCCCAATTTCTTACTACCTAGTAGACTCAATATTTTATTCATTGTTGTAAAACTAACATACTTTTTGTCAGCAGGTGGAGAGATAGTCTGGGCAGCGCCAAGCCAACAACTATTATGATTATGAGTAGGGATGATTATCAGAACAGGTACTGATTTGGCTCCTGACTTGTTCAGTACTGAAAAACTGACATAAGCTACAGGACCAACAGTGCTGCTATTGGTGTTTTTGTATTGTTGATTCTTTCCTCTTTAGAAATAACTGCATATCATCCAAACCATCTCCAAATGAATGGCTGCAAGGATCCAGGATCATGAGATAATCCGTCATGAAAACTGTTTCATAGGAATCAGCGAATCCTGGGTGAAGAACTAAACCTCATTGTTTTAGTGTCACTAACTATAGATTTAAATTGATTTTAGTGGCTTATATGTTTATATTTCAGGCCTGCCTGATCATTCTGTTGCCCTAGATGTGAAGACACACTGGAACTGCATTTCTCATGGTTGAAAGAGTTGCGCATCGATATCCAGACATACAAGAAGCCTTCCTGGACCCACACGACAAAATGCTCAGGAGGAGAGGCAGGTAATCCACAGGGTTGGATTTTACAATTTACTCATAACTAGATAGATACCACTTAAAGGAGAAGTCTACTTCCAGATCAAAAATTAGGGGTGCACCGATACCGGTATGAGGTACTGTATGAGCTTGACGAGTTAATATTGTTTTCTCACAGACATTACTCAGAAGTTTGTAGTTCTGTCAGATATGTCAAAAATAAGTAAGTAAAACAATGCACAAGTTATCTAAAGATAGGGAGAGAGAGGGGGCGGGGGAGCGCAATTCTGTTGCGTGATCTTTATTGATGTTCGCTCACTTAGCACACACATAATTTGGATTAAAACTAATTTGGAAATATAAAATTTATAGGGGCATTCACTATAAAGCATACACAACTTTATTGGCGAAAATATCACTGTTAGGAGATTTATAACAAATAGTTCCCTGCATTATTACAACAAAACGTGTGATTACAGTAGCTGCTGCAATGGAGCAGCTCTACTGCTAATAAATTAAAGATGATGTACCATAGAGCAAAAAATGAACAGTGAAAGTAATGAAAACTTAGGTGTAAGTGTTAAGCAAAAACTAAGTGTAGATATAACTGAAAGATATAGTCAAATCAAAAATTATTCAGACACTAGTATAATTTTTATTTATTTTTTAATTAATGGGCAGGACACTATAGTTCATTTATGTAAATCAGCAAAATAAAGTAAAAGTGTGACATTATACCCCAAAAAAATTTCATACAGTAAAATTGATTACTTGGGATCAAAAATGATAAGTTCCATTTTGCAGAGAAATATTGTCTGATAATGTGAGAAAAGATGTCTGAATAAATTTTGGTTTGATTGTATCTATTTGATAAATGAAGTTAAACAACTAACATTTTTACATATTCTTTTAGTTTCTGTACCCAATATTTTATAAATTTACCGGTAAATTAAAAAACATTGATATCGGTACTCAGAATCGGCAAGTACCAAAAATAAAACCATCAATATCGGTCGTACTGAAAAAAAGTGGTATCGGTGCATCCCTAGTACTCACCCCCGTGTCATCCAAGATGTTCATGTCTTTCTTACTTCAGTCATAAAGAAATTATGTTTTTTGAGGATTCAATTCAGTATTTTTCTTTATATAGTAGACTTCTATGGTGCCCCGAGTTTGTTAACGATCCCAAATGTGGTTGTAAACAACCTCGGCGAGGAAGACGGGTCTTATCTAGTGAAACGATCAGTTATTTTCATAAAAATAATACAATTTATGTACTTTTTAATGTCAAATGCTCGTCTTGTCTTGCTCTGCTTAAACTCTTTTTTCGGTACATGACAGTTAGGGTGTGTCGAAAAACTCCCATCTCATGTTCTCCCTCAACTTCAAAATCATCCTATATCGCTGTTTTACCTTTTTTGTCATGGGTATTTGATCTTCTTTGCTTGTTCACTTTGCAAAGACTGGGTCATAATTTCAAAAACATAATTTCTTATGACACTCCTTACAAATATGTATACAAACACATATACCTCAGGATGACTATTCTCCTTTAAGTATAGTACATGCACTTAAACTTTATTTATTTATTTTTGTTTCTTTATATTGCACTTATATTGTATTGCACCTCCCGAGCTCCTGGCCATTTTTAAATGTGTAAAAAATGTAGTTGGCCTGAATTTGACCATTGTGAAGACTCCCCTAGGGCTGCACGATAAAATCGCATGCGATTGTCAGACGCATTAGTCAATAAAGCTGGTTCTTTGATTAGTAGTAGATCACCATCACATGCATTCAGCTGGAGCAGCAATTAATACACAGAGTCGTAAATGACTGACAAGCTACGCAGAATCACGCTCATAATCAAATGCAATTCATCTGCGATTATGAGCACAATTTTGCGTAGCTTGTGAGTGATTTACGACTCCATGTAAAAACTGCCGTTCCAGCTGAATGCAGGTGATGGAAATTTACTACTAATCAAAGAAACTGGCTTTACTGACTATACGTGCGTGATAATTTCATGCAATTTATCGTGTAGCCCTACTCTCCCCATGCCTAAATCATACACAAAATCATTTTGCTGTGTTTCCCGCAGGATTTTTTTGAGACTATGGAGGATAGCTGGACCTTGGTCTGCCTGGGGGATCTGGGGCCATGGTCTTGTGTAAGAAATAATGTACTGTACAGTTTAAGTTAAATTTGTCTATCTGGTGCAATTTGAGAGTTCAGTATTAAGAGCTCCAACCCATGCACAGTGTGTAAATTTAACAAAAAAAAAATCTATGCCAGGGTTCCTCAAATCTTACCCAGGAGGGCCAAAAAGAAGCTGAAGAACTACTTAAGATTTCAAAAGGCACCTTGACAGTTTGTGGCCACCATCAAAAAAAGTCTGGGGTGACTTATCCAAATTCTCTGTTATTTTTTTGTGTAGATTCAAAGGAAAGGTGAAAAATGAGGAAGTCTGGGAATGACTGAAGAAGGCAGCTGTGAGGGAAGGCAGTAATCATCAGAACGTAAGTTCTTTGAGAATGTGTGCATTGTTTATTACAAGATGTGTTTTCATTTAAACTTAGAAATGTATACTGTTGGACAAACTTTGAAATTAATCTTAAAATGTAAATCATTTCTGTGATCAAAGCTGAATTTTCAGCATCATTACTCCAGTTGTAAGTGTTCAAAAACATTGTAATTTGCTGATTTGCTGCTCAAGAAACATTTCTGATTATTATCGGTGTTGTTGAAAACAGTTGTGCTGCCTACATTTTTTTTTTTTTTTTTTTTTACACTACAGTTCAAAAGGTTGGAGTCACTAAGATTTTCTTTTCATTGGGAAGACTTTAATAGCAAGGATGCATTTAATTGATCAAAAGTGATAGTAAAGACATTTATAATGTTACAAAAGATTTAAAAAAAAAGCTTTTTTTTTTATTTTTGTATTCATAAAATAATTCTGAAAAACCACAATTTACACAGAAAAATTAAGTAGCACAACTGTTTTCAACATTGATAATCAGAAATCTTTCTTGAGCATCAATTCATCTTATGAGAATGATCATGTGACACTGAAGACTGGAGTTAAGGCTACTGAAAAATTCAGCTTTGCCTCACAGGAATGAAATACATTTTAAAGTGTATTTGAAAAACACTAGAAAACATTGTTAAAAATAATATTTCACAATATTACAGTTTTGTACTGTAAGTTTGATTAAATGGACTTGAATAGACTTCTATCGAAAAACATTGAAACACAAAGACTGCAGATTTTTGACTGATTGTGTACATACATGAGCAACATTAACAGGGTGATCCTCCCTTTCAGGTGCCAGAGAATGATATTGGCAGTACAGGCTCAGGATGGCGAAGAGGAGGAAGAACATATTTGACATCAGAGTACTCGGGTACTATGGTCCTTTGGTAATGACAATATTGTTTAGGTTTTGGTTTTGATAGTGAAGCAGTATTGAAACACATCACCATCAGATATTTGTAGCAGGTGTTTCATACACAGGACACTCAGGAAACAAATTAACTTAAAGTAATAAAGAAGTCACTACTGAATTGTTTCCTTTCTTTTTATCAGTGTCTTTTTTTTATACCAGATTATAGGGAGTTGTCAATGAGTATTGATTAATTATTGATCATTTTTACCAATAAAATCGTTAACTATACCCATCAGTAATGAGAAACTTTTCAGTAACATTAAAACAATTCAGTAAAATTTACAAGATTTATGTATTGATGTGTTGAATTATCTGTGCTCATGACTTGGTAACACTTTGCATGGTTAAAGAATAGGTGTAATATTCAAAATGTATTGGCTTACTGTTTGTAGAAATAACACTAAATAAATGCTGATTAATAAATGAATGCACTGTTTTTGCTCATTTAATGTTTAGAATGTAATGTTTTTGTAATGGTTTGCATGTATGTATTGAATATATTCACTAAAATCTCCTATAACGATTAAAAAACATTAGAATTAAGTGTTTTATTTTTTTTATAGCAGAAAATGTTTATGAGTTTGTCATTTATATACCTATTTAAAGGTGGTACGAGCACATCCTCTGGACCAGACTAAAGGTGAGAAGTAAAAATTTTAAATATAAGGAACGTGGTAGTTTGGTTGTCAGGACGTACTGGTTCGGTCGTTAGGACGTATTTGTCACGTCCCACCAACATAACATTGTAACGTCGCCACGACGAATATGGGAATCACAAAGTTACGTTGCTGGTACGTTATTTGGGACGTCGCTGCGACCAATCTGGTCCTTGAGACGTAATCGCCACGTTCCAGCGACGTCCGAAATAACGTCGCCACGACGAATATGGGAATCACAAAGTTACGTCGCTGGTACGTTATTTGAGACGTCCCTGCGACCAATCTGGTCCTTTATAGTCACGTCCTCACAAAGTTTGGTCGCTGAGACGTCCACCACGTTCCAGCGACGTTGTCACGACGAATATGGGAATCACAAAGTTACGTGCTGGAACGTTATTTGGTACTGGGAATATGGTCCGGTCCAGTAACGTTGTCACGACGTAACTGTGTTAGCTGGGAGTACAGGAATGCTGGGATTTATGATTACCAGGTCTTCATAACAAGATTTAAGAATTAGACTGCGTGGATGGATGAATATCGTGTTCACGATCTGGCTTAAATATCCCAAACAAGAAGGCTTAGTGGAATAAAAATGTAAGGTAAGCGGTAACATACAACAGCGCAGACTGCTTTTCATCACAGATGTATTTCTAGTACTTGGAGAACAAATGATTTGTCTTTAAACACAATTTATTTATCAAAAAAGATCAGGCATCGGATTGATTCAAAACCGTAACTCTTGAATATGTGCATCTTTTAGTGTTTAGGAATCAGTTTCCTTGACTCATAAAAAGATATTTATTTGAGAACCAGACAACACAACACAAGCTGTATGTTTACTTGCAGCCACTACATTTCCCAAGATGCAGTGCGTTTGTGTTGCCATGGAAGCACAACAACAAAAGGATTTTTCTCCTGCTGTCAGTTTGACACGCTACAACTCCAGACGCCTAAAAGTTGACAGGAAAAACTAGTAAGAAAATTCTGTCATAGGGAAACATTTTTAGATTATGGATATCATGCGCGTATACGTTCCCTTTTGACCATAATTTATTAAAAGACAGAACTAACTAGGCAGACAAATAATCAAGTGTCGTTAACGGTAGGCTGCTTATAAACACGACTTCACGTTAAAGTTGTAGTATCAAATATGACGGCTGATCCTGTTGATGTAGAATAATTATTTATTAATATTATTTATCTGTATCTACCGATTGATCATTATCGAGTATTGATTAGTCTGGTACTCCTGCAGTCGTTGACTTGAAGACGTGGTTATGGCGAATAGTGCAGATTTCTCAACATCATCTGTATCTGAACACGAGCTACAGAAGCACACAGACGGTAAGGCTATTTTTCAAGACTATTTAGTTGTTGTTAGTAGTGTTATCATAACTCAATTATGCAATATTAAATGTATTTTTCAAATTTTTAATTATGTTGTTATGTTTAATGTAGAGATTGGCACTTGGGATGACATCTTCAGGTTTGAGGATGACTTCCCTGATTTGTCCACATTTGACAGCTCTGAGTGGTGAGTTTTTTTTTTTTTTTTACTATTTAGCTACCTGGAACTACCAGTGAGACTACCATTTTTCATGAAAGAGGAGACATAAATAAATGAATGGATAAATTAATTAAAAAGGGCTTCAATTTATTGCGTTGCAGTCATCAACTAATTTTGATTTGTTTTTAAACCATCAACTTATTTGATTTCAGCTGGGTTAATAATAATAGTAATAATATAAATATTGATAATATTGAACGAAGGAAAAGCAATAATATAGTTTTGTCACTTTGCGTCACTCACTGTGTAGATACAGTTATGTTTCTTTTCTGCAGCATCTTGAAGTAAGCTGGTGTTACGGAGTACAACAGTAAAGTCATCTGTTCATGACACCCAGGTTGCGTCAAATACCATTGTCATGTATAACACGGGACCCAAAATGAATTAGTGTTTCTTTAATCTGTTATTTTTTAAGTAAACAGTTTGACATCCCTAAACTAAATATGAAATGTACAAGCATAAATTACATTTTTTTATGTCATGTCATTGTAATGGAAAATTACTAATAAATAATGTACTCCATAAATATTGCACATACTGTACACTGCGGTTCAAAAGTTTAGTGTCCATAAGACCTTATTTATTTATTTATTTATTACACTTACAGAATTATTACACGCACATTTAGCAGGTCCTGTTATCCAAAGCAACTTACAAATGAGGATAATAGAAGCAATCAAACCAACAAGAGCAATAATATTTTTCATGCTTACCAAGGCTACATGTATTTCATCCAAAAAACAGTATAAAAGTAATATTGTGAAATATTATTACCATATATAATAACTGTTATCTATTTTACCATCTTTTAAAATGTAATTTATTCCTGCAATGGCAAAGCTGAACTTTCAGTAGCCTTTTTGCAGCCTTCATTGTTACATGATCCTTCAGAAGATGAACCTGCCCAAGTAACTTTTATACTGTATATTATCATACTTTTATACTGTATGTTATTATACTTTCTATTATCAGTTGTAAAGAGTTGTGCTGCTTCAAGTTTTTGTGAAAATCATTAAGATTTTTTAAATGAATGAATGAATGAATGAATAAATAAATAACATGTACAATATTATTGATAAAAAAAAATAAAATAATAATAATAATAATAACTAGTTAACTGCTTACTAAAAAACTTACAGACTCCAAACTTCCAAATTTTTGAACAGTAATGTAAATCTGTATTACTGGCTCTTGTCTACCTTAAGGGAAGCGAGTGATTGTGAAGATGGATCTGACACAGGGGAAAAGCAAAACACTGACAAGATACGCATGTTCAAGCTACAGAGGATTCTGGATCAACTGGACGTCTTTTACCAGCAGAAGAAACTGGATGTGCTACAAGCCAGGTCTGTATTCACATGTGATATTATAATGTGGCCCTTCCAGTAACATACCCAGGGTGTGAATTAAGGGGTTGGGGGGTGGTGTGCTTTGACCCCCCACCCCAAAGGTCACTGTGTAATTTGGACATTGAACATTTCCAAGGAGATAAGTGTGCGGGCTCAGGGTTAAATGTTTTTTAGACTCTGGCTCCAATACTGTGTTTTCAACTGTACTTCATGGTGTGAGCACATGCCATACAAAGCTGTTACATAGGTGGACTGAGCAGTTCAGAGGTGCTATTCAATATACAGTATTAAAATATTATCCCTGAAAAAACAAAACAATAACAAAACAAACAAACCAAAAATGCTGATTAAGATTTTTCTGCAGTGTGTGGATTCTTTAAATCCAGTTTCATGAGAAGTCTTGAGACAAATAAGTTTGTATGAGTAGGGTTGTACAAAAACAAACCAAATCTCAAATTAACCAGTCTAATTTAAGTCTAAGTCTAAAACCTAAACCTAATCATGAATGCAATAAGAAATAAAAAACTATACTTACTTTTATATGTACATGTTTGTACAATCACATTGTATAACGTCATATGATTTTGCGCTCATTAAAGTGTTAATATGCTTGAATGGTAATGTCCTTAGAAGGGTTCTTCATAGCATAATCATCATTAATCATAATCTATATTAATCACAAGTGTAGTCATTTCTTGTTTCTAAGTATGAAAGTTTTAATGAATGGTAAAATGGAAATAGTATTTGTTTTTAGCCTCTAAATAACACAAAAATGTATCTGGAAAACTGAGTTTGTACAAAATGTATTCTTTTCCAGGGAGGAACTAAAAGCATTTCAACTTCATATGACTAACCTGGAGGAATTGAGAGACAAGATTGAGGTGGATATAGAAAGAGAGAAACAAGCTGAGAACAGGTAGGTAAAAAAATAGTGGAAAAAAAAGTGAAACCCAAAGGAATTTTTAAAAACAAAGGTCATTAAAGCAAAGAAGTTGCTGAATGTCTCTAATTCTACAATTTTCTATACAGTGTAGCGCTGTTTCGGCTGCGTGCTCAGCACAAGCGTATGTGCGCCGAGCTGCAGATGGAGGAAGATCTGGGTGCTCATTTAGCCATGGTCTTGAAAGAGCATGAGTAAGTTTTTTAGATCTTTATGACTAGCATGTTTGTCTTGATATTTTAGTTATTTATTTTTCTCTAATTGTCTGATTCTGAGGCAGAAACTTCTGGAAATGTATGCAGTGGTTGTTTAGGTTTCAGCAAACAATGGAAGAAATTTTACTTTTCATTTTGTGATTTCTAATTTGATCAAAAAATTTACATCAAAGCTTAACAGCCAGTCTAATCACCAAACAGGCGAAGTTTGGTGTTTGAGAAAATATACCAAACAGAAAGAGAAAGCACAATTTATGTTATTATAGCTCTCCATATGAAGTATATTGACTTTATTCAAGCCACAGAAAGACAAGCTTTTTGCTGAAAGATGCATAATAGAAAATCTTCCAGGCTAGGGTGAAGTGAATTATGTATTATATATACAGTATCTCACAAAAGTGAGTACACCCCTCACATTTCAGCAGTCATTTTAGTGTATCTTCTCAAGGGACAATACTATAGAAATGAAACTTGAATATATTTTAGAGTAGTCAATGTGCAGCTTGTATAGCAGTGTATATTTACTGTCCTCTAAAATAACTCAACATACAGCCATTATTGTCAAAACAGCTGGCAACAAAAGTGAGTACACCCTAAGTGAACTTGTCTAAACTGTGTCCAAAGTGTCAATATTTTGTGTCGCACCATTGTTATCTAGTGCTGCCTTAATCATTCTGGGCATGTAATTCACCATAGCTGCACAGGTTGTTACTGGGATCATCATCAAATCCTCTGTAATGACATCATGGAGCTGCTGGATGTTACACACATGGTGCTTCTCCACCTTCCCCTTGAGGATGCCCCATAGGTGCTCAATAGGGTTCAGGTGAGATCACCTTCACCTGCACCTTCCTCAGCAAGGCAATTGTCATTTTGATGCTGTGTTTGGGGTCATTATCATATTGGAAAACTGCTGTTCGGCCCAGTTTCTGAAGGGAAGGTGTCATGTTCTGCTTCAGAAATGTACAGTACATAAAGGAATCCATGTTTCCCTCAATGAACCACAGCTCCCCAGTACCAGCAGCACTCATGCAGCCCCAGACAATGATGCTACCACCACCATGCTTGACTGTAGGAGAGACACAGTTTTCTTGGTACTCCTCACCAGGGCATCACCACACGTGCTGGACACCATCTGAGCCAAACAAGTTTATCTTAGTCTCATCAGACCATAGGACATGGTTCCAGTAATTCATGCTCTTGGACAGGTTGTCTTCAGCAAACTGTTTGCAGGGCTTTCTTGTAAGCCAGCTTCAGTGTGCAGCGTATGGTCTGAGCACTGACAAGCGGACCTTCTACTTCTGCAACCTCTAAAGCAATGCTGGCAGCACTCATCCATCTGTTTTTTGAAGCCATGTTCTGCACCTGATGCACAGAACAAGCACTCGACTTTGTCGATCGAACATTTAGTGGTCAGTATGAGAGAATTGTACTCAAAGCACCAAATTTGAACTGCTCTAATACAAGATACACAGCTTTGTATGGTCCTGTCAAGCAGACAAAAACATGAACATGATGAATAGGACATGTGGCTTTGCATGGTAAAATGACATAGTGCTGTTATCACTTGTACTCACTTTTGTTGCCAGCTATTTTGACAATAATGGCTGTAGAGTTATTTTCAGGGGACAGTAAATATACACTGCTATACAAGCTGCACGTTGACTACTCTAAAATATATACAAGTTTCATTTCTATAGTATTGTTCCTTAAGAAGATATACTAAAAACGTTGTGAGGGGTGTACTCACTTTTGTGAGATACTGTATTAACAACAATTTGGGACAAATGCTGCACTGCTCATCTAGTGTGCAACCCCCTTTACAGTGGCAAATGTGACATGAAGCATCTAGTGGACCCGATAGCCAGTTGTTCAGACATGTAGCGCAGTTGTGCTTCAAGTGACCTAGGCTTGAGTCCAGGCTCATTTTCATTTCCTGATAACATTTCCCTGTACTGTCCTGTCTCAGTTTGCCTGTTTTTGGCAAAAATGCCAAAAAAAGGGGAAAAAGTACCTGGTGAGATGATTACACTATTGCTCAGACATGTCCTGAGATGGACAGTACAAAATGACTGGATTCACACTCTCTTCTACTGCTGTATCAATAGCTGATGCAGTGGGAACATTATACTACCACAGGGCCATACCACAAAGTGACTGTATGTTCATCATCCCGTGAACATATCAACAGAATGATAGAGGACTGTGAACACCTGTTTAAACAGATAAAACATTCATACCAGGTTAAGAGATGTTAAGTCCAACAACAAGAAGTCAGAATTCTGTCTAAAGCTGTTCAAATGGAGGCCCTGCTAAACTTTGTAGTTCTATAGTTAAGCTCCCACTTAACAAACAAGTGGGATCAAAAACAAGGAACAACACAGTCCCCAGCTAAGTTAAAAATTGGAGAGCATACCCTTTTCCAAGGTTCAGAGACCCTAAAAAAACATGAGCGCCCAGCATGCACCATGGTGGCCACACCCTGTGTAACCATGAGAACTACGGGTGTCAGAACTAGGGGTGAGCGATCTTCCTAAAAAATCATATCACAGTCTTATAACACACAGTCACAATTCACAATCTGAATTGCAATCTTACCAATTTTAAGATGTACTGCTGAGAATATCAAGACTGCAAGAAGACTTATCTGTTTGCATTTCAAACACATCATTGCATTAAACCAGCGTTTCTCAACTCCAGTCCTCGCCCCCCCACAGCTATGCTTATTTTGTATGTATCTCTTATCACGTACAGAATTGTTCTATTCGACGATGAAGTGCCCTGCAAAGTGGGCATTACCGGATATGCCGCCATGATTCCAGTTCAAAACGAGTGTATGTGTTCCATTCAAAGGGCATTAAAGAGTTTGAGAGTTTGAGAGTTTCGAGTTGAGAAACGCTGTATTAAACAGTTAACAAAATGGTCATTAAAATCTGAGTTAAACTTTACATAACTGCATAGTCTTCACTGTATGAATTAAATATACACTCATTCTTGCGGTCAAGATGTACATGTCTTTTTTTCTTCAGCCACACATTTTAGGATTTTTCTCCACATAGTGGACTGATGTGGTGCCCTGATTTTGAACTTTCAAAATGCAGTTTAAATGCAGCTTCAGACAACCCAAATGCGGGTCTTATCTAGTGTAACGATCAGTTATTTTCATTAAAAAATACAATTTAAATACTTTTTAATCTCAAACACTCGTCTTGTCTTTCTCTCCCTGAACTCTGTGTATTCAGACTCAAGACAGTTAGGGTATGTCGAAAAACTCCAATAGTATTTTCTCCCAACTTTAAAAATAATTTCAAAATCATCCTACATCACTGCATAGTCTTCTGCAAAAAAGGTAAAACAGTGATATAGGACGATTTTGAAGTTGAGGGACATACCCTAACTGTCATAAACCGGAACAAAAACAGTCCAGGCAGAGTAAAACAAGACGAGCATTTGACATTAAAAAGCATATAAATTGTATTATTTTTATGGGCTTGATAAGCCCCTCCTTCCTCGGCTGGGATCATTTGAAGCCGCATTTAAACTGCATTTTGGAAGTTCAAAACCGGGGCACCATATCAGTCCACTATATGGAGAAAAATGCTGAAATGTTTTCCTCAAAAAACATAATTTCTTTTTTGTTCTGGAAGTGGACTTCTCCTTTAATGACAAAGACAGCAGCAGGTATTTGCATTAGGAGGTATAGGCTTGAGGACCGAATGCATGGATGTAATATAGCAACACGTATCTGAATATGCTTCCTAACTGTATATATTCACATAAGACATAACTTATTGTGTTTATGAGACTACTTGCCAGGGAGGACATTTTGATGTGTGAATTTGACCATTTATGTGCACTTCTGAAGCCCAAAGTAAGCTTTGCTTGTCCGAGTTCAGCTCAGTCTCAGAGCACACACACAGAAAGTGCCTGGGGAACAGCACAAGTTCTCATTCACAGCTTTAAAGCACTTGTAATCACTCTTTTTAAAAGAAAGCATGCCCCACAGTAGACGCCATTTGACAGCAGTCATGTTACATGAGTTGACTGATTTGAATGTTAAGTTTAAGCTTTTAAGCAGTGTACTGCTTTATAAAAAAAGGAATGGTATATCTCAGGGGTGGTGAACTCCGGTCCTTGAGAGCCGCAGCCCTGCAGAGTTCAGCTCCAACCCTAATTAAAACTCAACTGCCTGTAGCTTTTTTAGTAACTCTTCAGACCTTGATTAGCTTGTTCAGGGGTGTTTGATTAGGGTTGAAGCAAAACTATGCAGGGCTGCGGCTCTCCAGGACCGATGTTTGCCACCCCTAGTATATCTTGACAAGGAGGAGAGAGCCAGATACACTTCAGTGGCTTGACACAGTTCTTCGATTTAGCCTTTCTCAAAACAGAAGAATGTATTGTTTGATCCAATATGACGGTCCCTGCTTACAAAATAGGGGGCACACCCTGTTGTATCCATGACGTTATGGTCATGTGAACTAAGGCACCGCTCCTGTGCTCAAGTGCATCATAGAAAAGAGCATGAGAAAAATTGTTAATCAAAAATGCACATTTGCAATTGTCATTGGAAAAATCGACACACAGTGTAACTGACAAAAATGTAAATACCCTCAACAAAAAGAGGTATACTTCAAGTTTGTTTCATTAAACATACTTAGTAAAGTTCAAGTATATTATTAAGTATACTTTATGTTGTAAAGTATACAAATGTCAGTATACTAGTAGTATACTTGTAAGTGTACTATTTCAACCATTCTTGAGACTAAATTGGCCCACTTTAGTATATAAAAGTATACATTTAAGTATACTTTAAGTATAACAGTATTAAACTTTGAGTACACAACTAATTTTTATCTATGTTTTAGTTTGTACTGCAGCTATACTAAAAGTGAACTTATAGGTAAACTGATAGTTTACTAATTAAATACTTGTAGCATTTTTAGTACACTTATAGTCTCAGTAAAATACTAGTTTAATCATTTTATACTGCCAGTATACTCGTAAGTTAAGTGAACTTTACAACATACTTTAAGTATACTACTATGTCCCTATTATGTATTAATTTGTATATATTTTGTTATATGAATATCTGAGCAAAAAAATATCAAAAGAAAGAAGAGGGTATCTGCTTGTAAACAAAAACATTTTATTCCAGCTTCATGCATTTTTTTAATAAACACTTGAATGTGGGTAAGTTTCATAAATAATAATAAAACAGAAATAAACAACATTTTGAACAAAAAGATAAACATCAACACCCCAAAGCTTGACAGTCATTATTACCTTGTCATGGGTCACATTTTATTCCATAACGTTACAGTTTTGGCGCTGTTTTATGACGATCGTGTTAAAAACGTGTGGAAGCATCTGCTAGTTCGGTTTCTTCTTCGCTTGTTTTAGAAATTCTGTACAGAAGATGTGTAATAGCGCCCCCTACCATATAACAATGAAAACATGTATTCCCAGATTTAGGCTTTTTAGTGATTTTTTTTCTAAGTATACTTAAATGTCATTATAAGTATATTTCTGAGAAGTACATAAAGCACATTTCTGAAAAGTACATGAAAAGAAGACTAAAAGTATACTTTGTTATTTTTAGTTTAAAAGAAGTATACTAATAGCACACTTGAATAAACTTATTTTCGTAAGGGTAGTCATATAGTGACTGATTGTGCAAGTCAAATGTCTGGTAGCTCAAAAGTTAAAACAAAGCTCTTTGAATAGGCAGTAAAGGGCCATGTTTTCCAACCACTCATAGAGCGTTTGGAATGTTTATCAAACTCCTGTTTTAACCTGCATGTTTTAATATATAAATTGTGGTTCCTTAATAGAAAGTTTTTAATGTATATTGCTGTTGGGAATGTGGAGTGTAATTGGCCTTTCTTTTCAGGCTGGAGCTGTGTCAGGCGGAGGTAGAGCTGGGTCGCTTCTCATCTCTGCGCCAAGAGCTTGAGTTGGAGGAGAAGAACGTCCAATCTCACGACAAGAAGAAGCAAAAGCTCAGACTCCAGCGAGAGAAGAAAGTTATTAATGAACATAGACATAAAGCACAACATGACAAAATGTAATAATTTAATATGAAATGTGTCACACAGTTACACAAAGCTTTCACATGCACAGCAGTTTTCTTAGAACATAGACAAATAACCAAACCTGAGCCATTTAACAGTGTAAATCATACGTTACTTTTTAGACTTGTTGTTGAATCTTTTACCTGATGGAAAGTAAAACTAAAAGTAAAAAGTGCAAAGATTTTGTCATTTTAGTTTTCAGAAGTCACAGAAGTTCTTGATGTTTGTTAAAATATTTCAGACAGCAATGTTGTTTGTGTGATCTTCTATGTGACAGTGAAAGTGACAAGGCTTTACAAGAAGAGGTGGATGTTGACAGGAAACAACAGGAACAGGCTTGTGCTAGCCATCGCAAAGCAGCTGTCTACCTCAAACAGACTTTACAGAGGTGATACATCCATTTGCACATTCTGTAAAAAAATTGTAACTTTTAGTTATAACTCTTTTATATCAGTTCCCGGTCTAATATCTTATATAGCTTATTTTAAAGAAGGTAATATAGAACTTATTCTTAGAGCTCTTGTGTTGTAGGATGAAACAGAAAGAGGCTGAGGCAGAAGAGAGGAGGAAGGAGCTAATGAAGAAGAGGCAGACAGCACTGATGGCACTTAAAGCCAGTTTTGCTGCCACTCAGGTACAATTAATCAGTTGTAAAAGTTGTGTGTTAAGAGGTGTTTGTGTGACGTGTCTGTTCAAGCAGAAACTCTAGACTTACACTATAATTACATTAGTAGTATGTGTGTAATACCTCAGTCATGGTGCTTCTTGGGGTCAAGTCGGACTCAGCCTAAACTAACCACCTTCAAGGAGATGCTTAGACCAATGTGATGCACAATGGACAGCAAGGGAAGAGGAGGCCCATGCAGACAGGACCTTGGCTGCTGAAATTAGCTTTTGGTATATGGAATGTGAGAAAGAAGCCAGAGCTGTGGCTCTGAATTTAGTTACATTATTCCACCTATAGATGGCGACAAGAGACTCTTCATGAGCGAGTCAGCAATAAAGACTTTTATATTGAAAGAGATTGAAACAGGGTTGTAAACAAGGAAGTTATTTTTACTTTCAACAACACCATGTAAAACGCAGCCAACAAATGCACTGAGCAGCACTGTCATTAGAAATCACCCTTAACAGTTGAAAGGATAGTACAACAAAAATATCGCTTTCCTCAGCGAACATTCAAACTAATGTTTTATTAGGGATGTGACAGCTAAAAAATAAATGCTGTATCAGATGCAGATATTCCCACTCGGTCGGTCCATCTCTTTCTCATTACTCTCTTCTACAGACAGTGAGCTTTTAATACAGTAATACAATAACCTCTCAATGAAGCAACTCAACGTTCCTTCGTTACTGACTCTAAAGTGATGTTTGGGCTTGGGCTCAGCTGTTAAACTGTCTAACTAAGATTTGAATCCATGGCAGAAGGAAGTAGTTCACACAAGGGAGGGTTTTTAAAGACACTCCGTTGTTGTTTCTTATGTACTAAATGCAATTGATACCATGATTGGCACGCTGTGATCCAAAATCACACAGAAAAAGTCAATGTAAAAAGGCCGATCGAATTTGAATTAGTTTCATTAAGCAATTCATTAAGTCAGTAGTGCGTATGGCCCCCATGTGCCTGTATGTACTCTGACACGTATAGTTATGTTCCTGATGAGATGGTGGATGATGTCCTGGGGGTTATTCTGCCAGACCGGTGTTAGGACATCAGTAGCTGCATCCTTCAAATTGCACAAATTGAAATTGGGAATTGAAAATACGCCCAATAGAAACATGTCAGTTTTGCAAAAACTAAAACTATATTTAGCAAAACTGCAATGAAAACAGTTATTTTGTATTTACAGGTCACCTGGCATACATAAAAAGTCACATGATCATTCTTTAATGTAGTATAACCTCCCAGAAACACCTCATATATGGCCGTTCTCAAGTATGAGGGGCATTTATCACCATTAATGCTTGGATTTCCCATGCGGCGCTTTACGACTCCGACACGAGCTGATCGTGGCTACCCTAGTCAATGCTTGCATTTATACCAGCCACACCACAGCACATTTCAGAAGCATCCCAGAAGCGTCTCTCCATGTTCCTTCTCAGAAGATACGTGCCTGCGTCTTCGATTTAAAAATAATGGCTAGCGCAGTGGCTGTGATATCCGTCAACCTACCAACGTCAGTTGCCATGACTTAAGGCGAGAAGAAAAAATTATGTTTTAGTCAAATAACATCAGTTAATGGAAATGCCGTCACTTCACAATAGTTTTAATAAAAATTGACAAAATATTGCAAAAGTTTTGCGCGAATCTGCAATGAAAACACAGCTAGTGATTTCCTGGATAGTAGCAGCTTTAGATGATTTGATAAATAATGTCAGAGATGTTCTTAATTGGATTCAGGTCTGGGGAAGGGTCTGACAATGGGTCCTGGGTACCGTTAACTTAACCCTTAAGGATATTCCTCCCCAGACCATATCTGACCCACTGCCATGCAGGCAGCCTAACATTCCCCACGGCATCTCCAGACTCTTTCATGTCTGTCACATGTGCTCAGTGAGAACCTGCTTTTATCCGTGAAGAGAGCATGGTGCCAGTTCTGTTTTGGTGTTCACTGGCAAATGCCTGAGCTGGCCCTGTCCAGCTGTCCTTGTGTAATGACCATCTTTTTGTGTCTCTTCCCTGCTCTTAAGACTGTGCTAGGATACACACCAAACCTCCTTGTGATGGCAGTTTTTGTAGAATGTGGTACAAAACAGGATTAGGCACTAAAAGTCGAACTGACAACCAAATTTATCTGCAGTGTGTTTGTTGCCTTTTTGGATGAACTATCCCTTTAGTAAGAAAGAATTTGATGCAAGAGTAAGATGTAAATATTACTGTAGTGAAAATGCTGGTGGAGCAACCTAATTGAGGTAAGTGTAAATATGTACAGATGAGAGACACAAGAATATTGATGGTGATAAATTGTATGTCTCACCCAGGGCAAATGTGTCAATGATATGTGCATTTGTAGCAGCTATGGGCGCATGACCCAAAGAACTTTGCTTTATTGGTGGACCAATGGATATGTCAGTATAAGCCATTGATTGATCCTTTCTCCGTGTGTTTAGGAAACTATGTGTGCTAAAATGCAACGACAGAAAGCTTTTAAACAGAAACAGAAAGAGCAAGAGCAACACATGAGAGAGTCACTGGAGGCCAAAGGACTGAACAGCACTGAACTCATTCACCGACTAAGACTGCAGGAGCGCTTCAACAGGAAAATTGTGTGAGTATTTCAAATAATGATGTGTTTCCTGAAAATCTTTTATATGTGTACATCTCTCTCTCTCTCTCTCTTTCCATATCTTTAATCTTTTTTTTTGCATTGAAGTGAATTTGAAGATACACAAAGAGTGGGGCAAATGGAGATTGTGGCTAAATTGCTCTTGGAACAGAAAAAGGAAAGGTCTAGAAAATCTCCTGTACTTAGCCATGAGAAAAAACATGATGAAAAACTCTTGCAGAACCTGTTGCCTCCATCTGCACATACAAGGAGAGAGGTAACGGTGATTGATTAGCGTGACACTCAACATAAATGTATGTCATTGGAATAATTAATTAAATGATTGTATGTTCTGCGTCTTATCATTACATTTTCATTTAAATTCACTTTATTTGTTTAGTCCTTTTCACAATACAGATAGTTTCAAAGCATGGTGAAAGCATTTCAAAGAATGTTTCAGGGATACAATGTCCTGTGGCCCTAATGAACAGTTAATCTAGCATTAAATGAAGAAATGTCAGAGAATCAATCAATCAGTGGTGAAATGTTGGAGAAAAACTTTGAAAGGAACCAAAGTCATTTGGGGCCCATCCTTCTCTGGCAACAAATAATGTCATGAAAGTTGATGAAGTACAGTATCTAGAAGTTTCTTTAATTAAACAAACAAACACAATATGACTTGACTAGATTTGACTTAAATAAGCAGAAGAGACTGACAGTATGTTATATGAAAGAAAGCGAAGCCAGAAACAAATGAAACATGCCAATGAAACAAACCAACAGGAACAGCGCAAACCAATCGGTATATGACATCACAATGGCTCCTCATGCTTTTTGAAGCGTTTTTGCGGTACTTTGATATCATACACCGTTTGTTCTGCTGAGCTCCACTTCAAGTCAAACACACAATTTCATATTAAGATGAAAGACATGACAACATGAACTTAAAACCAAACCAAATGAGATATGACAATGGCTAGTTATACTATATTATTTACAGGTTTGCTCTTTCCAGCTAAAGAACTTTATCAATGGTCAGCGGGGCAGTCACCGTGGTGAATCTGCTTATGAAGCCAGACTGGTCATCAAGTAGGTTGTTCTGGGAGAGAAAAGCAGCAAGCTGACTGAACTTTTTTTTTCAATAGCTTTTGACAGAAAAAACAGAAGAGAGACTGGTTTGTAGTTTTCAACTGTGGTGAGATCGAGTGTTGAACATACTGGTTTTCTGATCTCTTTTTTCTACTTCTTGTGTTTAATTCAGGAAAGGCATGTAATGTCAAGTTCCAGAGCATCTGATATTGGGTCCCACAGTGTTGGCGACAGTGACGTCAGTTCCTCTTTAGACTTTGCAGAGCTGAAATGGGGAGAACATGTAGAAATGGAGGATGAAGATGAGGGAGAGATGAACCTGGCCCAGCCTGAGTTCACTGGCCTTTGGGAACAAAAACACAAAGATTATACGGTAATGATTTAAATACATAAGAATGTGACAGTGATTTCATTAAGTTGAAAACTGAAGTACTTGTTGGAAACGCAGTGAGCTTTGAGCTGGGGACTATCTGTTACAACTCCTGGAGACCACTGTTGCCAGCTTAGCATTTTGTTGCTAGATTTAGCAACTTTTCAGACTACCCTAGCAACTTTTCCGTCAAAAGCACCTAGCGATGCATTTAGCTATTTTGGAAACTAATTCATTTGGAAACTTTTAGCAACTGTGACTCAAATGATAAAAAAAAAAACACACAATTTCCTCTAAATTACACAAAAATGGGAAATCAAAGGTGTCCAGCAGGACACATATCACGTTAATCAAGTTGCTATATGCAGCTGTTCAATAATAATTGTTAATTCATGATAACACCTTGTTATTAGTTTCTACCTGCTCCTGGTGATCAGTTAAAAATATATAGAAAAATGGATAAAAGCACTGTTCATTTCTAAGTTGTAGCCTGAGAACACAAAATATAATGTGTTATTTTAAATTCATGTAAAAATAAAATGTGTGAAACATCAATGCACAAAATTTCTTCAGAATTAACACAGCGCATTGTGCCCTATTTTACAGACTTTTCTTAAAAAGTGTAGAATACTAACTACCTGCTTAAGAATATAATTGTTCAGATAATGTATAGATAATAAGAAAATGCATAAAATGTAATTCTATGCTCTATTATTCTATGCAGTTTTGCATTGATTACATAATGATGTCATCACACAGTGACATCACAATGTCACTTAGCAACTTTTAGCAACAAATTGTCCTGCCTTTAGCAACTTTCCCTGAAAATAAGTTGGCAACACTGCTGGAGACTCACTAGCATTGAGATGCATTGAGATGTCACAAAATGCAGTATGGTAATGATGATTGGTAGGGTGACTATGCATAGTAATGTGTCATTTGAATTTTACTCTCCCCTCAATACTGCTTTAATTATTCTTTAATAAAATAAATATCAATTAAAATTACAAAATCTTTTTTTTTTTTTTTTTCGGTCATATCTATCTCCGTAGGCAACATCAGATGAAGACATTCAACTTGAAACTTCTTATACCACTATAAAGACGGACATGAACAAAAGTCTGGTTCCAAAAGTGGCAAAAAACACTGTAAAGAGCAGAGAATCAAAAGGACCACCATTCATCTGCAAACCAGAAATTGTTCTGTTTAAGGTACTGAATGCAGTGTTTTTCCATCATAATAGCTGTCTACAAAACTTTGCGACCTGTCTACGTAGACTTGATTTTTGGGAATTATAGGTCTGCTCTTAATGAACTGAATGAGTTGAATTGTAGTTGAATTGTAAGTTATGCTCTCTGATAAAATATTGCACATATTTTCATTGATAAGACAATATCGTATGCATTGCCATAAGGCCGGCAAAAATGTCCATGCAAAGATTCTGTGATGTATTAGTCAAATAAAGTCCTTTTTATGTACACAGTGGGTAACATAGGTCAGATGTCCAGATCGGATCCGTATCTGATTTATTTATTTTTTTTAATTATTTGGAAGTGGCTCAGAACGGTTGCTAAAAAAATAGGGTCTTGTGCAGTTTCTTCATTGTGTTCACACTTGTGCAACAATATCCTAACAATATCCTAATTATTTAGATGCAACCATCATCTTTGCAACAGGCATTTAAAACACAAAACTTTAATACTTTATATTACATATAATATATATCAGATTTGAAAGAAAAATAATTATGAATAATCCCATATTGCTTTTAAACTGTATTTGCAGGATTGCGATGTTGGGAAGATCTACAAGAAGAAAGTCACACTGACAAATGTCATATACATGACTAATTACTGTAAGCTGTTGGGAGTGTCACAGAATCTTAAAGATTATGTATCAGTGAGGTAGGATCCTCTGTTAGCACATCACATAAACACGTTATATTTAGGCATTTGGTCGGTCTCATTTTGATCTTTTAAAGCCAGAGCTGTTTGGCACATGATACTGACATACTTTACTGGCTCTCACTGGTTGTCTTGAAGGGAAAGAAAGTTCTATCATCAGTTACTGAACCTCATGTCATTCCAAACCTGTATGACTTTCTTGTGTAGAAAAACATCTCAGGTTATGACTGTAACTGTGGATCCCTGAGAAGGGCACAAAACGCTGTGTCAATGATGACATCTGCATCTGAAGCACATGCTGAATCACTCCAATCTCAACAATCCCGACTAAAAATGCTCACAGATACCATTTCTTTCCAACACGGAATGTCTTGAAATGTTTTGAATGTTGGGCAAATTCTTGGGTTGTGTGCAGAGTTGAACCCTCCCTCATTCAAGTTTTTGCAATTGGATCATCTGTTCCCTAAGAAGAGCTCTGCTGATCTCTAGAACCCATGATGTTTTTTTGTTTGTTTTTTTTACCTAAGATTTCAAACACTTCTTGTTGTTGAGCACCCCCGAGTGCTGGAGTCTGGAGATTCATTGCGAAGACTGTGGTTCAGGCTAAGTGTCCTTGAATAGTGATGTCCTCACTATGGCATGGGTTAATACTGTTAATTCTGAGCTAACTCCCTTTGCCAATCAGGCCTTCAGAATCATTATCCTGATATGAGATTTGTCATGTTCCTGGAATCATACCACTTAGTATGTACAAGTGGTAGCAGGTGCCTGGTCACGTGTCTTCAGACAAGGTAGTCATTGGCCAGTAGTATTGTCATGTTTTGACATGTGCTTGAGACACCAGTCATGCTGGAGGCATTCCCCATAGTGTCCATCTCAGACGCAGTATCTTGCTCCCCTCCTCAGTGAACCACAGTTACACTTGTAACCCAACATGAAAGACAATAGTGCTAACATCCAGCTTCACTCAGTACATTGTTTTGTTCCCATGCATCCGACTGTTTCAGTGTGATTGTATTGATACATTTCTAAAAATTAAAATGCAGTTTCTCCGCTGCACAAGCTACAATCTCAAATAACTCTGTAAACATTGCTGATCAATGTTATGTCTGACTGCTGGGAGGCAAGGCATCCAGCAAATGCCGTGTGAATGTTGGCTGCTTCCTGCAGTGTAGCTGATTTCAGCTTCTACTCTCATTTGGTTCCCACAATGTAGACATAACCACAGAGACACATCATGTGCTGTATTTATTTAAGGAAACCAGGAAACATGCTATTTACATTTTGTCTCCTAATAGGAGTTAGTTTGTGTCATTTTAAATCTATTGTCACCCCAAAAAATATTTTTAATTTGAATATTATTAACAGCTATATGCTAGCATCAAAATTTAATGTAAATGCAGGGTGATTCTCTCATGCTGTCAATTTGAGGTCATTACAAAAAATTAAAATGTCACTGTCAAGCTGTTTGCTTTTATTTTCTATTTTAATAAGTGTGTGATATTTTTTCTTACAGTTTTGAGCCACCCGGGCCCATGTCTGCAGGCATGACTTGTGAACTGGAGGTTATATTTAGACCTTTGGTAAGGTTTTTCCCCACTCTCTATTTGCATCACCTCTGGTGTTTGTCACAGGAAAAATATATCTTTGCTTCACTCTGTAGCCACTACTGGTCCAGAGAAAATAAGATGTAATTCTGTAACATGATATGTTTTTTATTATATCACTGCATATAGGTAAATCATAGATTACAGTGCAATATTACGTGAGCTCCACTGACTGTACTGTCATTGCCAGTTAAGTGTGATGCTTAACAGTGTTGGGGATAATGCATTACAAGTAATGCAAGTTACGTAATCAGATTTTTTTTAAGTAACAAGTAAAGTTGTCGGCGCCAGTAGCCTCGTGGTTAGTACATCGACATATAGCGCAGCTGTGCTCACGGTAACCAGAGTTTGATTTCCGTCTCGAGGTCCTTTGCAAATCCCGCTCCCCTTTCTCCTCCCAGCTCCGTCCTGTCATCTCTGTACTGTCCTATCACAATAAAAGGCATAAAAAGCTCCAAAAAAATAAGTAAAAAAAAAAAAAAAAAAAAAAAAGTAACTAGTAAAGTAAAGCATTACTTTTTGATTTTACATAAGTAACACAAGTTACTTTTCCCATTTATTGACTGACTCTCCTGTCCCCATGCTGAGAGAAATCAGGAGTAAGTGTAGATGCATTGTGTGTGCTGTGTAAACATGATGTTACTGTAGCTCTAGACTAAATGTGAACATGCATTGAATCATCTCACAGATTCAGTATTTCTCAAAATGAATAAAAGCAGTGAAATGCAATCACAGAATGTGACGCAAACCTGCAATAATTAAATGTTAAATAACACAAATATCATTTATGTATTTAATCCCATTTTATTAACCAGTGTTTTTGCCACTGAGTTCGATGTCCCAATTTTAATAAGCAAAAATGACTTTATATAAACTAATTTTTGTGCTTCATTTTTTATTGCTGAAGCGTGTTTAAACTTTCTTCTGCATTCTTTTGGTGTGAAAGGGCTTTTACGTTTGCCACAATATAACGTTTCATATTAAAAACAAACAAGCAAGCCCATCCCAGATTTCAAACTAAACTAAGTAGCGTAATTAGTTACGTTTTTGGAGAGTGATGCAATATTGTAATGCATTACTTTTAAAAGTAACTTTCCCCAACACTGATGCTTAATATTGAGCAGGTTAAAG